>NW_017805824.1:3738592-3751880 GCF_001891065.2 Hippocampus comes
ACCGAATGTATGAAGCTAAGCTAAAATGGAGTCTCTGTGATGCTAACCATTGTTAGCTGAGACGGTCCGTTACTTAGTGATGCTGTGTAATCTGCCGTTCGTAAAATCGCAAATGTTTATTTTTTTTATTCCTGACTGCAATTGATCTTTTAAAAGTATGCATGGATATATTTACACTGGCTTGAACGCTAGGCATGGTAGATCAGGTCAACGGCCAACCAAATGTTAGCAAATGTGCATGTTTTCAAATTTAGCGCTCGTTAAATCCTTTTGCGGAATAAACACTCGGTCCTTAAATTAATTACGGGTCTTTAATTCCGAAACTATGTCCACGCCAATCTTGGTTGATCATCCCATAAAGTAATTTTAGTTTAGGAACATTAAGTAAAGATTCTATATTGGTAAACGTAAATAAGTCAAGGAAGAAACCTTGTGAAGCGATCACAGATGGAGGAATACCCCCCAACCCTCTCCTCGGACCATATGAACAGTAAATGATGTTGGTTTCATTGACTGACACGAGGGTCCATTTGATGATTAAAAACGACCCCGGTCAGTCGATACAGAATTCCCCACAGGAACAGCAGCAACCCATGTTCAATTAGCCCCCTGTACGAGCGAGAGGGCGCCAGTAGAGAACAGTCAACTTTAGGTATTTATTAGTTTGAGTCATTGTTGTTGTTTTTTTTTTGTTTTGTTTTGTTTTTTTATGAAGTAAACTACCTCTTTATTGTAAATGGTGATATAAAAACATAGTAACATAAAAAAAGCAAATCAACTATAAAGTGTAAGATGCGAATATCTCTCTCTCTCTCTCTCTCTCTCTCTCTCTCTCTCTCTCTCTCACACACACACCCATACGAGCTGTGACTCCAGCTCCATTTGGCATTGTCCAAGTCATCTCCTTGTTAGCGTTTTCATTTTTCATTTATTTACTTTTCTGACTTAATTTATACTTGGCTTGTCCCATTCAATAAACTGCTGAAGTTCAGTATCTGTCCATGGTGCTGTCCTCTTATTCTACTTCAATTGAGTGATAGTTTACCTGAAGCTTGCTGCTGAGTCAGATTTTAGCTGAGCACACAAAGCAAATGAAATGACCAAGCAACGTCCTGTATTGCAAAAAAAAATAAATAAAAAAAATAAAAATTTGAAAGTTGGGGCACAAACCGGAAAGTCAAGATACCATTGTACTCATGTGTCCCTAAAAGGTGAATTCAACTTAGACAGTTGTAATACAGATGCCGAGTAGCATCTCTAACAACTAGTTGCCAATTGACGTTTTTGTCCGTGTGGGACTCAGTTACCCTCAACTTCCTCAGCTCAAAGTTTATGCACCCAGTAACATAGATTTAAGATAAGAATATTATTATATTGGGAAGGATCATAATTATCGACCATATAATACAGTGTTTTCCTGCCATCCTATGGCATTAAAAAACAGTTACAACTCCCTTTTGGGGGTGGTGTCAATTATGTGTGGATATTTGCTATTAGCGAGTAGCCGGAATTTACTGTAGTGGCTTTCAGGGGACCCCAGAATGCTTCAATCTAGCAAGCAGATCTACAAAATCTCCCTCATTTAATATCTTTTTAGGGATCCTGAAGATTTCAAACCCTCTAGAGAGAAACATGAAGGTAAAGAGAAGTCTTCTGGAAGCCGAAGAGGAGGCCGCTACCATCCTTACAAAGACAAACATGGTGGCGAAAAGAAAGGTGGTCAAAGGAACCGGGTGTTCATCAGCAACATCCCGTATGACATGAAATGGCAAGCAATTAAAGATCTCATGCGTGATAAAGGTAAGTCTGTCTATGGTGGGCTTTGTGTCAAGAACCTCTTTTTGCTCCGAATCGTTACAATACTGTAGGTTAGTTCTCCCTTCTACGTTAGCACGTGGATTTACGTGTTTCTAGTAGTAGTAGAAGTTACAACCTTTCTCTGGATGTACAGTGCTCAAATAGCAGGAAAGAAGCCTTCAGTGCAATGGAGTTTAAATCCTCTTTGGATTGTGTTATTGCAGAGTGGCATGATATGCTGAGAGAAAAGCTGGATATGACATTGTATCACATGCTTTGTTAGCTTATCTCAAACGTGTAGTAGAATATGACTGTATGACATTGTTGCATCTGTTGCAGAGTGAACCTTGACTCCGTGTATGAACCTTTCACTCTTTACGATATACTTTTTTAGAGGCCTCAAAGACGGCGTAAAACTCACTTGGTATGAATGGAATCTGTTGACCACCTGATCTATAATGTTGAAGTCTTTTGAATTTCCCAGGTTGAATGTAGCTGTGTGTTTCTCTGGCCTCGGCCTTTGGGTGTCTCAGTCACTGCCCACAAAGGCATGGTGTTATCTGGTGGGCTCTTGGTCTGTTTTAACGGGACATCTCCAGCTTTAGCGGCATGGCCAAGGCCGATGGCATCTTGATGACTTGGTGATTTACATTGCCTTTTGTTCTTTTTTTGGTATTTTTTCCTGTGTATGTCTCATGTAGTCGGTGAGGTTACATACGTGGAGCTCTTTAAGGATGCAGAAGGAAAGTCAAGGGTAAGTGATGTGGCCAACTTGCTGCACCAGGTTTTAAATGCCCTCAGCGGGCTCTCCTTCATCAAGTGCTTTTGAAGGTTCTGATCCTTTGGGTCTGACTAGAACTGGAGGTACTCTAGGTTGCTTCTAGAGCCTGATAGTTGGATCATGATTGACATTTACTTGAAAGGGAGATGTCCTGTTGAATTTTTGGAAAGTAGCTTTCTGAATTCCTCCTCCAAGAGGACATTTTTTTTGCTTTTGTTGCTGTCATTGTAAAAGTTAGTTTGTTTTGCTATTTTCCAAAGGGACATGTGGATTGTGTGATTTGTCTACTGATTGACCATTAAATCTCCAAATGTCTCATCAAAGGAATAGAACTCTCTTGCAAGATCAGGACGTATCTTTTTCTATCCGTATGTTGTTACTTTTCATGGGATAAATGCATACAAAAGATGTACAAGTGTGTGCCTCTATTAAAAATCTAACACTAAATGCTTTTTTTCAATGCATATTATTTCCTTGAAATAAATATAATAATTGATCTTTAAAAGTGGTCTGCAATACACTTATCGAATATTTTGTACAAAAACTAAAGTTCAAAATCAACAAAGCAAATAGATAAACACAGGAGCATCCAAGTGCCTTGGCCGCCTTTAACTGCTTTTTGTCTTCTCCCTTTGTTCTACGCAAATGCAACCTGTACCTATGTGATATCCCTCCTTTAGGGTTGCGGGTAAGAAACATCTCCATAATCATGATTTATTTTATACATTTTTTTATGAATGCATTTTGTGTTTCCTTGGTTTAACAAGGTGTCTTTGTGTCCTGTTTAAACAGCGTTGTGGACTTCAAGGATGAAGAGTTTGTGAGCAAGGCAATCGAAACGATGAATAAATATGACCTGAATGGACGGCCTCTCAACATTAAGGAGGTATGTACACTTTGTGGACCAATCAAGAGAGGTCTACATTTGATGGTAGAGCCTCACACTTCCGATTCTTCTTTCTTTAATTTTTTTTAGTAGTAGTAGCTCAAGCTTTAATGTCTACCCTCATCTAAGTGAACCTTTATCTGCTTCTCCTTCAAGGACCCTGATGGAGAACATGCCCGCCGTGTGCTGCAGCGCATGGGAGGCCAACAAGGAGGCCGGGGGCAGGACATGGGACCTGGTGGAATGAATATCCCCCCCTCCATCGCCAATAATCCCAACATTCCACCTGAAATCAAGCACGCATTGCAAACTGGTCGATTGGGGAGCACAGTGTTTGTGGCCAATGTGAGGACAACCGAAATGTTCCTGTCACATTCGAGAATAGACAGGCCCGCATTATTAATGCCAACGGCGTAATAAGAACATTGGTGATATTGGACAGTGACTGCAAATGATGATATTTTGTTTTATTTTACAGCTTGATTTCAAGGTCGGCTGGAAGAAGCTGAAGGAAGTGTTTAGCATGGCGGGTGTGGTAAAAAGGGCTGACGTGAAGGAGGACAAGGACGGCAAGAGCCGTGGGATGGGAACTGTGACTTTTGAGGAGCCGCTGGAGGCTCTGCAAGCCATTTGTATCCTTAGCCTGCCAGCAGAAAATCTGGAAAAACTCAAGTGAATGCTATTATTTTTCATGACTCCTTGACGCTGAAATCAGCCATGTTCAATGGACAGATGCTCTTTGATAGACAAATGCATGTTAAAATGGTGAGGCCTTTCGAATCATTTTGATGGGATTTGAGTGAATGTCGAAATGTAAATACAGTACATTTTATTGTGTTTTGACAGGATGATAAATCACTTCCCCCTGATGATTATCGCCCAATGGAAAAAACAACTCAATTACCACGTAAGTGTGTTGCTGGGGTTGAGGTTATTTGCATGGAGGGATGGAGAGACACTTTTCAGTGTCAGGAAATGAAATGTTTTAGTTGGTCGCAAGGAATTTTCCCTCTAAGTTGCGCCCGTGAGCAGTTGGACACTGCTCTCTGTGCACCATGCACACACTTTACATTTCTGTACTCATTCCTTCATTTCCATCCCAGTATATTAATCTACAAACAGGACACCACACCATTTCCATTTCCCTGAAAGTTTCATGAGTGTGACCAAGCACTCCATTGTTCAATCATCGTTTGAATAATACACTGACACGCTCACACTAAAAACTGACAATTTCCATTCAGAAAGTCCAAACATGGGCGTTGTTTATGAGTCCCTTCAGTGAAGCTCTTTTGCGCGTTTCAGTTTTCAGGTGACAAGAATTTTTTTATGTTTTAATAAATTATGTTTTCTGTTATTAAGGACTTCAATATTAATACAGATTGTATTGAGTCTTAATTACCTTAATTGTCCTTAAAATTATCTGTGTGCTAAAATAAAAAATAAAAGTAACAAATTAGGACTGATTTTATTCATCTCACAACTCTCTATTCAAATATAATTTGTATTTTGATCAACTGTATAGTTTTTTTTTTTGGTAACATGCCTATGTCATGTAACTTATGAACTCAAGTTTTGGACAAGTGTGATACTGGTTTGGCTGTTGTGTGCATGTCCAATGTTGCTCACCGTGGTGTGCTGAAGGAGTTTGTGTCAATGCTCAGATGTATGGAAAATTAGAGGGAACGTTGGTCACAAATAACAGAATGGAAAGAAGGTCTGGTAAAGATTTGACGAATTGTATGTTGTCTGTTATTTATGAACTCAGGAGGTCTGTCTGGTATCGGTATGGGACTAGGACCAGGAGGGCAGCCTATCAATGCAAACCATCTGAGCAGTGGCGGAGGCATGGGCTCCATGGGGCCAGGAGGTATTTTGGAATTATCTGGAGGAAAAAAAGCACATGCTGTCAGTTTCTCTTACGGTCCTTATACAATTACGACTACATATCTACAGGTTGAGAAAGACAGTTTTGCTGTTACAGTGGACACCCGCTACTTATAGGTGACAGGGACTGTCCGCGAGTACGGAGAGTGAGCCATTTTTCCCACTTTTTTTTTTTTTTTTTTTTTTTTTTTTTTTAAAAAAAGCTAAGTTAAAGAAAATCGTGAATCTACAAGTTTTTACTTTAATGCCAAAGGATAGGCTAATTCACAAAAGCGGAACTGCAAATTTACAGGGGTCCACTGTATACAGTAGACAATCAGCGTCATCGCTTGGCAATCCATTATGAGTACATGTATCAGATAAAGATTTAGAATGGGAATGTCTTTTTGACTAGAGCGTCCAGCCACATGTAGCATTGTTCCATATGATGTAGTGTGTTGTATGTACCCTTAAGCATGATGTGACTGCCTTTCCCCTTGTTTTTAGGTATGGATGCTGCAGGTTATGGTGGAATGAGCAGACTTGGAGGTGGTCAGTAGTTAATTTTGCCAACATTTGTTAATGGATGCTTTATTTGTCAGATTTGAAATTGTCATTTGATGACGGTTGTGGCAGGAATGGGTGTTGGTGGGGGGTTTGGAGGCATGGACAACATGGCCAACCTGGTTAACTTTGGAGGGAGAGACATGATGGCGATGGGCAGGATGAGCGGTGAGTGTTTGTTCTGCCACTGTGCTAAAAACAATTATCAGTTTAGTGTAAGAACTCCGAGATCAGTGACAGCTGCCGCCGTCAAAGTTATGCTTTTTGCCTTTTAGATGTATTCCGGTCAAGAATGGGCGGAATGGATCGAGATTTTGGCAACAGCGACATGCCACTGAATCGAGGATTTGGAGATTCATTTGGAGGAATGAGTAAGTCCTCTTTGTGTTGTGGGGCTGCGCAAGATGAGCTTGTCAGTTCTTGGACTGTCTCTGGGTGTACGACTGTGACGTGCTGCGGTCTAACCCATCTTGCCCCAAATTGCATTCTCTCCATCAGGTGGAAGTTTTGGCGGAGGCATGGGCGTTGGTGGCATGGGAAGCATGGGGACTGGATTAGGTACACACTTATCACATATTACCCAGGCTTACCAGAGGTTTTGAAGATTTTCTATTTCACATACAGAGTAATAATTACCATTATGAGCCACCCCAAGCCTCCTCAAATTAATCCCTTAGAGAAGTAAACATTCAGTGGCTACAACATTAGATGCACCCGTACAGTCTAGAGTTAAAAACATTCTTTGCTCATTTTAATCGGCGCAGTCAAGATAGGTATTCATTTCATGTTTTATAGTTGCTGTAGTGGTGTAGAACTATGCTAAGTGCAAGCAATTTCTATTAGGCAGCTTCACCCTTTCATGCACCATGTAACCTGATAACATGATAAGCTGTCCATTGTGTCAAAAAAGGGTTAACTTCCATGATAGAGGACTGCATTACATTGAGCAGGTTCACCTATTTGTTTTTGAAGTACAAACCCACTTCCAATGAAGTTGGGACATTTTGTTACCTGGATAAAAACAGTATGCAATGATTTGCAAATCATCTTCAACCTACCGTATTTTCACGACCATTCGGTGCACCGTATTGTTGGGCGCAGCCTCAGTAACGGGTGCTATTTCTGTATTTGACACATACACAAAACGCACTGTATTATTGGGCGCAGCCAGGCATGGTAAAACATACGCCAGCTTAAACATGCGGCATGCATGCACGCACGCTAAAAACATGTTAGCTTGAAGCATACGGTAGCATGCATGCACGCTAAAACATACCAGGTATGTTAGCTTAAAGCATACGGTAGCAGCTAAGACATACGGACACACGCTAAAAACACGTTTTTAAAAAGGCAACGGAAGCAAAACTGAGTTCGGTTGTACTTTATTTAGCCATTTTACAATGTACTCACGCGACTGGTACCTACTAGGGGCGTGCCTTTAGCGTCCTCTTACACGCCCACCTTTCACTCATTGGCGGACTTCCGCATGCCTGTCGTCACTCACGTCCGCCTTTTCTCTGTATAAACAGCGCATCGGCCAGAAGTGCTCTCAGTCAGGCTTTGGAACTCGGCGCATACACTAGACGCTCCGCATTATAAGGCGTCCTGTCCATTTTGGAGAAAATTTAAGACTTTTAATGGCGCCTTATAGTCGTGAAAATACGGTATATTGAATACACTACAAAGACAAGATATTTAATGTTCAAACTTCTCAACTTTATTGTTTTGGGCAAATACTTCGGAACTTAGTATTTTAAGGCTTCAACAAGTTCCAAAAACGATGATGAAATCCCTTAATTCCTTCCAATTGTACGTTGAGGAATATTGTATTTCAACTGTTGAACTATTTTCTAATGGAGTTGTTCACAAATAGGTGAACCTCGCCCCATCCTTGCTTGTGAACTGTAATTGAGCAATTGAGGGAAGCTGTTTTTATAGCCAATCATGGCACCCACCTGTTGTTAGCTTGTTTACCTATCCCAGAGAGGTGTTTGATGAGGATTCCTCAACTAACTTTGTCTTTTTTTGCCACCTGTCCCAGCTTTTTTTTTGGAACATGTTGCCACAATAAGTTAATTATAATTTGTTAAAGACAACATTTATCAGTTCGAATAGCTTCCTGTACAAATGGTGTCACTGGACTGGCTTCGTGTTTCGGTATCGCACACGTCCATTGCACACATGATAACAACTGAATGGAAGCTGTCATTATTTATGAAGTCATTTGTAGACAAGTTCCTATCCATTTTCCGTAATTGATCATCTTGATTTATCCAAGCAGGCCTGGGACAGTGTTGGAGTCTTCAATGACCTGCCGGAGGCGTTTGCTCTCTTTCTAAGATCTTCTGTCTCATTTCGCCACAGGTGGTGGGATGGGCAGTATGGCAATGGATCGCATGGGTTCTGGCTTTGACCGCATGGGAATGTCAGGAATGGACATGAACCGCAGCTTTGGAGGTGGCGGCCCAAGTCACATGGGCATGTCTGACCGAGGCTATGGGCCCAAAGCCGGTTGTCAGATATTTGTGCGAAATGTAAGTTCGAGGGATCCACCAGATTGTGGCTGTTGTACCAACCGTTAGTACAGTGAAACATTGGTTTTGTGATTAATCTGTTTGAAAAAGTATGACTAAGACTGAATCCAGCGAAAACGTTCTTTATTGTAGTCGACCCCAGCATGCTTGTGGTTCAGAGAGTTGCATGTTTGCAGATTTTTTTTCTGAATTTTTAATTACAATTTTTCATCATTTTAAATACATATATAAAGTATAATTACTGTATATTAGTAACTATAGTTTAACATCAAGGAAACAATGTGACATAAATAGGTGCGTACTGATCGCTTGGCCAGGATCAGTGCGGATTTGCTTAATTTTGGTGGATTGGTGAAAGGCCGTTCCTTTAAAATAAAGCCGATCTTGTCCACAGAATTTATCACCTGATGCAGAGGTCTGAAAGAGTCAGCCACTGTCCTCTTCTGCTGTAAAATGTATAATAGTCCAAGTTATAAATATCGGTCATGAAAAAAAAAAACATCTAAAACCAAATCATACCATCGTACAACAACACATGGTTGCGCAGTCACAAAAACTTTTCACTGTGTTAAGTCTGTTAACTGAAGTGTCTTCTTCATTATATGAAAAACTAGCACTGTTTATTTCTTTCTTTGCAGCTCTCCTATGAACTTACATGGCAAAAGCTTAAAGAGAAGTTCAGTCACTGTGGTATGTTTTTTTTTCCTCTAATAGAAATCATGAATCTTAGAACAATCCAACTATGTAAGTCATACCACATCCTAGAGATTCTCTTGTTGTGGCACATTGATGGTCGAGTAAACATACAAAGGAATACTAAATGTTGCATCTTCTGTTGGCTTCAGGCCAGGTGATGTTTGCAGAGATCAAGATGGAGAATGGCAAGTCAAAGGGCTGCGGAACAGTGAGATTTGATTCTCCAGAGAGTGCTGAGAAAGCCTGCCGGATGATGAATGGAACAAAGATCAATGGCCGAGAGGTGGATGTCCGTATTGATCGTAATGCCTAGGTTTTTTGTAGGAGCCCGTTCCCTCATTTCCACATTTTGAACCGTCTTTGCCAGTGAGCTCTTGTTTTGTTTTAAAAACACAAGTACAGCACGTCATCTAACTTCACGTCCACAGTTTTCATTTGTTTCTGTTAATATATATACAACATGGCTTCTTTTATCTTGTTTTGTAATCATTTTTTTAATTGTCTGGGGATTTGTTTGAAGAAATAAACATTTTAATTTTTAAACCCGCTGGTAATAAAAGTCTGTTTAGTTCAAAGTCTTAAGTGTGTGTAACATGAACCCAAAGCTTGGTTCCATTGCACATTATTGCCTAACACTGCCCTATAGTGGCCTCTTTGCTGTGGTAACATTCCACATGAAACATTAAGGCTGACTCTCCTTTCCACCGTGTAATTTTTTTTTGTACTCCCCGATCAGTATTTGTTTGTTTGGGTGGGATGTGGGGGTTGTCCAGTTAATGACCCAAATTGTATCACAGCTTAGAGAAGCGCTTGTGGCATTGTGAGCTCATTGCAATGCAGTTGTTTTGAGCAAGGTGACAGCAAGTGGAAAGTTTTCACTTGCTATTCATGGTTATTTCCACCTCACCTCGCAGGCAATAAGAGCCGGCTCATAAAACTTGATCAGTGTTCAGTTTTTGGTGCCTGCTTAAACACAAGAACTAAGTCAGTCAACATCATTCTTTTATTTCTTTCTGGATGGAGAGCTCACTCCGGTCGCAACATATTTCCCATTTCTGAGGTTTTAAATAAGACATCTCTCAAAGCTGACTGTACTGGAGAAAGTTTCACATTGTGGTGGGAAACCGATTGAACGTTTACACCAACAAGGTGATCTTTGGTACGTTGACATGTCACCCTCTTCCTGAGACGATACAAAGTGAACCATGCTTCATGGCACAGCAGATTTAATTGTGAGGATGCACGAGTTGGAACATGCTTGGAATATTTTCTCAAGTGTCTTGGTAAACATGGCTTTGGTCCTGGAGAGGGTCATTTCTCAGTCGCTGCACAGTCTTAAAGGATTATTTCCAATAATCCCCAGCTCATATAGGATAGACAGAGTAGCAAAGAGGATGTAGCAAACCAGCGAAACGAGTCCTAATTTCCAGTCCAATTTCCACCCATTCACATGGACGGCCACGAAGAGGAAGACGATGGAAAACAAGAGCGTTACGGATATAAACACCAGCCCAGTGCTGTTAACCTCCACGGGGTTGTTGGTATCCACAAATGCAGTCTTGATGAACCACGGCAAACCCAGACACAGCATGTCGAATACGTTTGAGCCCACAATGTTGGACATGGCCATGTCAGCTTTCCCTGAAGGAAAATAAGTCAAATATTGGGATTTGATGTCATAAAACAACTTTTGTACTCCTGGTCACATTGCTGTAATTCGTAAAACAAAACAACTTTTGTACTCCTGGTCACATTGCTGTAAGTGAAATACGAGGTATGTCAGAAAAGTTCCAGGATTGGTTTCACAAAAGATAGCGTAATTCATCATTTCGCAGGGATTACATTCCAGAGAGAGATACCTTCTTTAAATACACCCTAGGCATAATTTATACTGCACTTTTTAAAGGTCCTTAATACAAACACATTGAAGCGTAATATATTGAGAGAGTAAGAGCAATGGATGACAAAAAATAACATGCAGTGTACCAATCTCTCTGTGAAGCATAAACAGTTTTTTTTTAAATATCGTTTCACTTCATACATACATCAATAATCATGCCCAAAAATATACCGTACATTATAAAATGAGCCTACAGCCATCGCTTTCTGTCGGTGTAAAAATCAGGATTTAACGGTATTGACGTTTAGAAGAAAAGCTACGGTGAGCTAAATTACTGCTCGTTTTCAATCTTATACGTCGGTCAAATTTAGTGTTGAACTAAATGGTGTGCTAACATCTTGTGGTCCACAGTGGAATTACACCCAAAATAAATTAATGATATACTGTAGTTCTGAGCAGTACAAAAACAATGCGTGAAATCGCGGCACTGCGTACCTGAAACCTGCCATGGAGTAGGGTTTACTTCACACTGGTGCCTAGAGATTTTACAATTTCAAAATGGACCATGGACATGCTTCTATTGCAAATGATCTCTCCATTAAAATGAAAGAGAATGCACTTCACTCCTTCCAGCCCACTCACCCCGCAACCCCTCCCCACCCTCAATAACGCCAATACTATCCAATAACCTGCAAATGGAAAATGGTGGTTAGCAAGCCACCTATCTCAAGAGAAAAAAAGTAATGCTAGTATCTCTATAACCTCAAAAGTCAATTTAAGACACCACTGAATTTCAAATCCAAACTACAAGTTTTCCCCTTCGAAGAAAAATCTGATCCAATGCTCACCCCTTCTCACGAACAGAATGAAGCAAACGCTGCAGAATCTCTTTGTAAACGTGCCTGATCGTCCAGCCCAGATTGAAAAGGGAAATTTGTAATTTGTATTTTGGTGTGAAATACATCTTTTCTGAAACCAGTTCCAGAACTTTTTTGACACCTCGTATTGTATCAAGGCTTGTTTTACCTTCTCTGGCCACCATGACACTGGCTACAGTGTCGGGTATACTGGTTCCAGCTGCAAGCAGTGTGAGTCCCATTACCGTATCGGGAATGCCGAGTGTCTCACCTGTTTAAACCAAAAATAATTACTTCATAACAAATATTGCATACTTTCAAATCATAGTATAGCAAATGAAAATCAGTGATAAAGTATCAAAACGTTGCTTTTTAAGATGTTTTCTAAGTCTATCTATACTAGTAATGCTAATTCATTGTTAATGTCCTGACTCATGAGACATTCAATATTGTCAAGAGGTCGTGTTTTTAATAAAAGTAAAGGTGTGAAAGCTGTGAGTCAAGCGTTCACACTGACAGTGTGCTTCAATGCAGAATTGTAAACATTATGATGGTGCATTTCTCAAGGAATTGAAACTCCCAACAACCAAATCTGCGGTTCATTTGACATTGGTGATCTTTGACTTTTCCCAATGTCAAAGTCTATGAAATGCAGTCAAATGTCAAAATAGTCGTACAGTTTGGAAAGTGGTCAGATTGAGCATCTTCACGTGGGGAAAGTCTGTTGTTGAGCCTTAATGTGACTAGCTCGCCTTGTCGAAAACATGAAATAATCTCATGCTTCATCAGAGTTCGTGGTACGTGCAATTACAGGAGGTTTGAAGTTCTACTCTCGAACTCTGTTGAACAACGTTGCAAATCTATATTATTTTGTGTTATATATCCATCCATCCATTGCATTTTATATAATTGAATACAATATATACAATATATAATTAGACCATATAATTGAAAAATAATCAAGTTTCATTCATTGATTCATTTTCAAATGACACAATTACATAGCACTAAATCAAAGAATTCGCTTTGCTTGGTACTCGCAACTCCCAGTCCCAAAATCCTATCTGCACCCCTGTGAATAGAGAATTAACTTCATAAATGCAAATCCTCATGCGGCTAGAAACACAGCAATGCGCAGTTTAACATTTAAGGACAAACTTCAAAATGAGACAATGTGATGCCACTGTACGAATCCGATCCACAAGGAAACAATCCCGCTCTCTAGGCTATATCGCTACACCTGCTTGGTCTCATGTCGACTCTTTCACAAGACTCCTCCCATGAGAGTCAATTTGACGACTGTGGGATAATAATCTCATTATATACTTCAGTACAACTAGCCCGTCACATGATGAGACCCCCAGCCTGCTCTCAGTTGTTACTAAGCCGTTCTGGGAGCCGTGCCCGTGGGGGGAGCTCTACGTGTACACCAAGTGTTCACATGACTGTTCCCTGAGGTAAGGGGTG
>NW_017805824.1:3751906-3766750 GCF_001891065.2 Hippocampus comes
GCGCGTGCTCGTTGGAACTGCGGTCCCACCCCCCCCCCCCCCCCCCGACCCCAAACACACTCACAGTCATCTGTCCAGGACCGAGGCATCTCAGGAATTAAGCAGCAGACCAACATGTGAGTCTCCTCTGACATTTTCCTCACAAGTTCCAAACACTGTGATCCATAATTTACACTACAAAGTGTGCATTCTAACTTAAAACTCACGAGTGAACTTCTTACCAACAACAGTGACCATCCACACCAGGATGTATGTGAAACCTGAGATCCAGACTGCGGACATGAAGAAGGTGATGACGAACCATTGCTTCCAGAACCGCCTTCTGCAGTCGGGGACGGTGAGGAAAAGCAGGACGATGATCGGTAGGGACAGAACCCAGAGGATCCTTTTCAAATCGCTCTCGGGCACAGTGAACACACCTTTATGCTCTGTAGATAGATTGGCCACAATTAGGCTCAAGTAAAGTGAATTCAGGGAGTTGTTTCGAAATACATTATGCATGTTTAAAGATAGTTGTTGAAAACATGAAAAGAGTGAGAACTATACATATTGTAGTACCGAATTATGGAGATATAGCATTGAAATGTTTTTAGTTTCCCAGATTTTTTTTCTGTGGCGGTGTGCCTAAAACTGGGTCCTCCCCTACAGTATAATTTGAAATGACTTGAATAGCAGCGGTTGTCCAGCGCTCACTTGTAGATAGCAACCTATGCCCACACCCCAAAAATACATCTTCCCTTTGGAAAGTCCACTGGAATGGCCAATTTAGAGTGCCTCGTTGCCTGCCGTGAGTGTGCAGGAGAGCTCGGGATTTAAAAATAAATAACAACTGCCAGCGTGCAGACATGGCGTGGGAAAAGCCCTGCAGGAATATACTTTGCATAAGAGCCACCAGAGGCTTTAAGCGGATACGTTTTTCATGGTTCACACATGTAATTATGTTCGAAATCCATTTTTCTCGGACACGCCGTCCCAGCATTTGACTGTGGACACAAGGACTTGATTTTTCATTTTGAAGTCTCATTTTAAATAAACTCTTTTTAATCAGACAAAATTGTTAGGGTTGTGACAAATACTCTTCTGTGCCGTGTCAAATTCAGAAAATAGATATTTTCACTATTCAGAGACTTTTGAGATTGTATGTTGTAGAGAGGAACTGGTTGGCCTAAATTTGAATTTGGACCAGAGCATCTTGTTTCTTGCGGGGTTTTGCTTTGCGGAGATTTTTCATGCGTCTTGCAGTAAAGAGCCTTCATCAGTGGAGGACTGAAACTTTTCTCTTATCTCCACACAACATCTGTGGAGCTCAGCCACAGTGAGATCTTGTTCTCGGTTACAAAGCCTCGTCACATCTGACTGTTAAACGTTAGTAACAGTTGTGATGGTGTCACAGCTTACCATCAGGAATTTCATTGAGGCCATGCAAGCTAAGGGACAGATGGGAATATCCCGAGTCATCCTGGAAGATTCCACTGTCCGTCCTGGAGCGGCTGTGGACTCGCAGGCTTGTGTCGTCGTGCCAGAGGCCCACCAAGGGTCTCGTTTCGCTTTTCTCCCCAGAGCCTTTACCCAGGCAGGTGCAGCAAGGACTGATCTTCCTCAGGACAAACTCACTGATACGGAGGTCAAAGCATAGGACGACAATGTAGATTCCGTAGACCAAGAGGAGACAGGCCGCGTCGTACCTGAAAAGTAAGATGTTTGCGTGATGTTTGCCCATGGCAGAGTTCTGCTCGTGGTTAAACTTCTTGTGTCTGACAGGTTGTTGTTCTATAAACAAGTTAAGACTGAATTCGCCGCAGTTCTGCTAGTACCCTGGTCAGAGGCCGTGTTCCCTAGCATATTTGCGAATACTGGATTTTTTTTAATTCACTTATAAACACCCTGCCAAATATAAATGAATTGCTTTGGCGCCATTTTGTAGTCTGTTGGAGTGAAAGAACTACAGTATGTTGAAGTAGTGAGGGAGGACCTTAATTTAGTCAGCGCACAGCCCAGTGTAATAAAAAAGTAGTGCTTGTGGCACCTATCGGCCATTCTAAACCTTTTCGGGCGGGAATCAATTATTCACAAATTTTCCACATTAGTGGAGCTGCGACCTCCCGCAGATAGCGAGGGAACCCTACTCCACTTTTCTTGAGCTGCTTGTGGTCGTTTTTCTTCCATTGATGTTCCTTCCTTTTGTGGAAATCAACAAATTGTTGATGTCAAATCAAACTAATTAAAAGCCAGCTCTGTCAAATCAAATCTGAAAGAAACGTATTCAGAAAAGTATAATGACAAAGTTATCCTACACCTGATCCAGTTGGTGGCCCCTTAAATGTAACATGTTCAGATATCACAATTGTTGAATCACGTTCGGGCTGTAAATCTCACGTTGCCCTTAATCCTATGAATTATTAATCTTAAAGTAAACAAATGTTTAAACCTTGGCAGGGGTCAAGACCCTCGAAATCCTCCTTGTTTATGACTTCGAGTTCAAATCTTATCATCTCTGAATCTTGACTCATATCTTGATCACAGAAGCACAAATGATATGCATGAAATCTTTCTATAAAGGAGACATTTATCACACCGTGCTATCACATCATAAACGTCTGTGATGTCTTTTCGGTACTGTTTTTGTTCTTGCTGTCATGAGACACAATCAACAGCTGTTGTGTTTTACAAGCACCTCAAGATCCCATTCTCCTATGGTCATGCTCACTCACCAGTACACCTTGTTGTCAGAAATGATGGCAATAACGACGGCGACACTGATGCCGTACGCCAAGCAATCCCTGAACAATGGCCAGCAGGTGAGACGTCCTGCCTGGAACAACAAAAACAACATTTACAACTTGCATAAAGATCACACTTTTACAGTAGCAACTTAAGTAGGTCAATGTGTGGATGTACTGGAAAATGTGTACCATAGAGGCCAAAAGTCCACATGCAGCACAGATGCCCAAGAGGTTGTACACAGCTGAGCCCACGATAGTGCTGACCCCAATGTCCCCCTTTGTCACAAAAACACCTGACACACATTGAAAAAACAAACAAACAAACAAACAAAAAAAGGATGTTAGTTGAGGGAATGTAGTGAAAATTAAAATCATCCTTATCACAATGTTTACCCAGAAAGGCTGTCACCAGCTCAGGTGCAGAACTCCCAGCGGCCATGAATGTAGCACCAGCGACATCTTGAGACAGTCCCAAACCTGAAACATAATAGAATCATGGAACCAATAAAAGCATAAAAGAACAAAGTGTACTGTATATCGATTGTTTAAAAACAAAAAATAAAGGGACTATTCTCTTTTGCCAAGGAATTGTTAAAGTGAGTTGAGGAGCTTCATTTAGACAAAAGCAAGTCTAGAGACTTTCAGGGTTTGGTCAATATCGAATCCGAATAGCAAGGGCTCATTGTTCTATAGTGAGCACTGTTTTCTGTCTACATTTGCTGCTGTACCATTTGTGTTCAATCCTTTGCTAAAAGAGGTCAGTCACTGTAGCATCGATGCTATTTACAGTTTGCAATATGCTAGTCGACTGAAAGGATAAGCTACGTAGTAGTTTTGAATAACACAAGACGGAATTCTTTTTACGTTTAGTTTGACGATTAACTTTGACCTGTTATCTTATCAAACAAGGAAGTATAATTCCTGCACAAGGACATGAACAATGCCTTTCAACATAATTTCATGTCTTATGTTGTAATTAAATAGGCATGTATAATTTTTTTCAATAAATTCATTCATTCACAATCGAAGCACAATTCATAATGTGGCTTTAAAATACACATTAGCATATAAGAAAAATGACATGGACATGAAGACACAGTGCTAAATCAATGACTATGATGGATTTTTCATGAGTTGAGTTTGACCACTTTGTAGTATGCTTCCCACTTTGTAGGAACGTTTTAATGAATGCCTTTTCTGTAAAGTCCAGTTTGTTGTAGAACTTGCACAGAAATCTGAGCCCAGCCCCAGAACCCCTGGAATGAACTACTAGAAGAATGGAGGAATGACAGTGAGCCAGCAGGCCCTTTCTCAGGTTTGACATTGGTGAGCTTACCTCCCGGATAAATTCCGACCCACACACGAGTTAGACATTCTACTAAAGTATTTAACACCAACTTACGCTCACTGATGACTTCTAAGGATGGGAGGAAGTAGTCATCACAGACTATCGCAACGGCCAAGAGCATGTAGAAAATGAGCAAGAAATAGATGACAAGGCCTCCATCCTTCCTCTCCCGCACGGTGAAGAAGCCATCAGGGAATTCGGACGAGTGAGGTGCGATACACTCTGTCTCATTCTCTGAAATGGAAATGTAGTCATATTGGGACCCCATTACATTCCATTTTTGCACATCTTTACTAAAATACCGTTGGAGAACGCAGTAGTTGTAATGCGTTTTTTTTCTAATGGGAAACTAGTGGTCGGCATATCTGGCTTACAGCTCCAAGGATCTGGTTTTGAATACCAGCTGTGGCTTTCCTGTGTGGACTTTGCATGTTCTCCCTTTGCTTCTGGGTTCCTCCCACATTCCAAATTCATGCATGTTATCCAAGTTCAAGACAATTGTTGAAAATTGTTCACTGGTCCAAATGTGATTGGGAATGACCGGTGGCCAATCAAATTTGTGCACTGTGATTGGTTGGCAACCAGCCCAGTCGAGCGTGTACCACAACTCGTCCAGTCAGCTTGGATAGGCACAGTGTTTTTCCCCTTAAAGAAACCATTTAAAAATTAAAAATATATTTTAAAATATTTCGAAAAAATTGGGTTAAAAAAAATCCGCAAATAGGTACAGTACATCCATGGGTGACGAACCGTGAGTCGGTGGGAGTCCACTGTATTTGTTTTTAATTCAGTGATCCTTTCATGTACCACTAGAGGGCGCCCATATGACAATTTGAGAATCACTGTGACCATTCGAACTGATTCACGGACTTACGTATATGATGGACTAACAATGGCACTTACTCGCCGTAGCGAGAATTGAACTACCGGCAGCCATCTTGCTAAGCGCACCTATCTCAAATACATTGACTTTTCAACGGTGGTTTCACATTATTTTCTGTCTCTACGGCAAAAAGACTACAAGGTACTCAAAAAAAATGTATTGGCATCATTTTATCAAAACGATTAACAATGAATTGAAAGGAAAGCCCATGATGACAATATTCGCTGTGAAATGTGAACCAAGTCAGTTACAATTCATGATACTGAGGTAATATAATCTGACTGTCTGACACAAACAGTGAAGTTCGGTCTTTGAAAGGCTCTTGTTATGCCATACAGGAGTTGTGGCATAAAACATGCGCCATGAACAGTGTTTTCAGCCAAAAACCAAACAGAAGTTGTCAGTAACAGTGGCAACATAAGGTGGCTGCCCTCTGGTTTCAGTCGCAAGGGGCCAATTGTTAGTCCATAAATCGGTAATCTGAATATAAACCGAGGTTACGAGAGCTGTAAAAGGTTGTGTTCGTATGCAGTCAATCACACCAATGATATTCTTAACATACTCAATTCACTTTTTTTCCATTATCAAAGCATTGTTCTTTTATTATTTACAAGCTGCTTTCGAGTTATTATTCTGACTGGTGGCTGAGGCCAGTAAATGTCAGACTTGCCAACAAATTCTCAACTAAATCATTGTTTAAAGTCTTAAATTGTAATTTCATGGCTTTCCACGCCAATGAGACGTGGGCATTAGTGAGTCAAGAACTGCCACTGTTTGAAGTGCAAAATCAGGCGAAACATTTATAATGAAGCGTTTAATTGCTTGAACATTACATCGGCCTAATGCCTACCAACATCACAATGGAAGCAAGTGTCTCTAACAGAACTGCACTGGTGAATATCAAAATACAAATACTTTGATACTTAAGCAGATTTTGTCAGGCATGTGGTTGGAGAGCTATGCCGGTTCATGACAGAGGGAAAGTAAGAGTTTTTTTTTTTTTCCCAAGCGCCACGTTATGAAAACAAGTTTTGTTTGGACACGAATACAGTGGTTCTCAAACTTTTTACATCAAGTACCCCTTCAAAAGATACTTACCAAAATAAATACTAATTGTACTTATTGTAAGCCATAGCAGCATTGCAACATTAATATGTTGAACTTGATGACAGTGCTTAAATATGGGAAAATGTACTTTTTACCCCTTTCATTCCCTATTAAAATCAGTGAGCTACCACCAATGATACCGATATCACACTTATAGAATCACTGCACTAATCCATTGATCCGCAAAGTGTCACACTAGTATATAGGCTCCCTTCTACTGGTACATGAAAAAAAATAATAATTAAAAATTCTCACTCTGCATAATGTCACAGTGGGCTACACTTATTATTATTATCATTATTATTATTACCGTAATTTTGTTATGTACAGTTCAGTTGTGTTCAACTTCACTTAAGTCATTCATTATTTAAGTATTTTTTTCCATTGACTTACATTTATATAATATTAAAGTTTAAAATTTAAATTGTGCTTACGGGTGCTTAAAACATTACACAGTACTTGTATATGAACAATATACTATCACCATTTAGGAATAAATAAGACCCGTGTTTCATTTTTTTGAAGGCTTGGGCCCACGATGCCAATGTATCTGAATGTCGGGCATGGCCGTAGGTACTTGAAGTATTTATGCAGGTGGTACTTGTAAAAAGTATGACAAACACTGCACTAATCCGTAGCAAACATTCACTTTTACTTTTGTACTTCTTTCATTTTATTTGAGAAAAAAAAAACAGTTGAATCAATAGTTATACTATATTACCAGTCCCTTTTTCATGTGTCTGTACTTCTTGTAGTAAATACAGCGGGTGAGTACTTTAGCCACCTTGGTATAACTATTCAACGTATAAATGTGCTTTACTTACCAAGTGCACGGCGCACCCTTATCGTGTGGCTCCAGTCAGTTGTATTGGCTGTGAATGATACAAGCTGAACGCTGCAATACAAGAACAGGACAAACCCTAAAAAATAAGGTATAAAATCTTTTCTCTTCTTGCTCTGACGAGCTGCGACTTTATTCGTGGCCATTTGAGTTAAAAAAGAAGAAGAGGAATCCAAGAAGTCATATAGGCTTATGAAGTGTGCTGTATAAGAACTACAACACTACAAGCTGAGAAGCGAGTGAGGGAAAGAAAGAGAGTGTTTGAGGGGAAAAGCATCTTTTAAGGTCTACTTTGTTAAGAATGGGGGATCACGAGTTGTGAGTCATTCCAGTTGAGCAGACTGCAGCCCGGGGCGGTGGGGGGTGTGTGCAATCAGGATAAAGTGTACAAAATGTAATTACAATCAAAACATTGGGACAAGTAAATCACATTTACTCGTAAGTGAAACAACCATGCAAAACATACAGTAACTCACATAGTAGGGCTGAATGATTTTGAAAAATAATTAATTGCATTTTCCTCCCTTCGATATTACGATTGTGATTGAAAATGTTTTTAAAAGGTCCTATTCCCATGCAGGGTTTTTTTTTTTTTTTAAACAAATCAGATTTCTGATACATTTTTGGTCTTACAGGTTAGCCTTATGCTAAAATGCAGGAAAATGAACCATGAATAAATATGAAAGACAGTTTGTTTTTAAGACATCATTTTTTTATCTTTTGTTAACTATATTTATAACTTTTATTTTGACTTGCAGACTTGCAGTCTTTTAAGTGGTCACGATACACAATTCGTGTGTAAACATGCAGTGTAAACATAAGTCAGTCAATCATAAATCAGATTCCAACAATAATGCAAATAAATCTGTGGCTTTACAAATGTAATTTTTCATGATCCCTGAAACAATGACATGTAGACATGCACTCCCCAAAGTGTACCTGTGGCGGTCAGAAGAGAAAATATACAGTACCTGGTTTATAAGGAAAAGCTGCTTTCAAACGCATTTTAGTTACACTGGTTGTATTAAAGCAAGTGTGCAGACCTACTTGCACTTAAGGCCTTATATGGCATTAAAATGCACCAAAGCCGTTTCTAAGATACCAGTATCTCCCCCCCCCCCCACACACACACACAACATCAACATTCACGTGTTGAAAGGCCATCTCTCTTCCGTCCGCTGGGAGGCACTCTCGCTATTTCTATTTAACGGAACGACCTATCTCCTGTTTTTCATTTCAAACTTGTGAAAGTGACAAGAGCCTTTATCCGATCGTTTCATATGCGTTTATTTCACACAACCCGGGAACCTAAATCCGACTTTCCTCAAACACAATTCCAAAATTCACATATGGAGTCATGATAAATGCACACACACACACACACACACAACATTAAAAAACATTTGAAAATCAATCAATCAATCAATCAAACTTTATTTATATTGCACTTTTCATACATAAAAATGCAACCCAAGTGCTGTGCAATTAAAACTTCAAAGGTAAAACGCAAAAAGAGGACTCCCCTCTCCCCCCGAACATACACAAATAGTTGTCCCCACAATATGCTGGCACGCACGCACGCACGCACGACACACGCACGCGCGCGCGCGCGCACACACACACACACACGCACACTAATAAAAGCACCTTAAAATCAATCCTAAAACACACGGGGAGCCAATGCAGCGATTTTAAAACTGATGTAATGTGTTCCCGCCTTCTGGTCCTTGTCAGGACTCGTGTGGCTGAGTTTTGGAGTACAGTAGTTGTAAGCTTGAAATGCTCTTTTAGGAAGACCAGAGAGCAGGGCATTACAATAATCCAAGCGAGAGGAAATAAAAGCACACATCAACACTTTGATGTTGGCCTGAGAGAGAAATGGGCGGACTCTGGCTACATTCTTGCGATCAACACAAACAGTACAGCAATAATTAACGTCGATTTCACTGGGTGTGGTTGCTCTTGTCAAGGGCCTGCAGCAAACACTTAAGACGGAAGGTGGCAGTGTTACTTGAGAAAACTCTTGTTAGTTTTTGTTTGAATTGTACTCATGCATACCGTATTCATATGAGGAGAAATTCAGCTGTTTGTTTATTTGGGTTGCACACCACACTGAGAAACAGACACCACACGCATGTCAGGCTGATGGGCATAGACATGAACTGTATTCTCTCGTTCCAAAGGCCAAGTCCTGAGAGCTGAACTCCTGCTACCCCAACTATGAACATGTACAGTATCAAATATGCATCCACTAATATGGCCTGGGGGGGGGGGGCGGGACACTGAAAACATTGTTTGTTGACCGATAAGAATGAGTGTTTTTCTTCCAGCCGTTCAAAGGTGAATATTTCAAGAATTCACTGGTCACAACTTCTCACTTGTTCTTGTTATCAAAAAATGTCAGAAATGATTATACTGACATCTATTTACTTAAATATGCCCTTTGGATAAAATATTTAACAGTGTTCTATTGAGGTTGGTCTGCTCCAGTTTAGTGAGTGGAGAACACTTAGTGTGACAGAAAACCTCTCCATCTTGTTTGACATTGGAAGCGTCTCTTATTGTGTTTGTGTGTGTAAGTGTGGGTGTGTGTGCGTGTGTGTATGTTTTGTGCTTTCACTTGTGTGTAAGGAGATACAATGGAAATGTTTGCCATTACTTTCCTCTGCTCCATCCCATTAGTCTCAGATATTGCACCCCTTATGAAAAAGTAGTATATAGGAAGTATGCTAAATAAAGTATATAAACTGTACTTTTTCATCCTAAATTGGAAGCGATTAAGGTTTAAAAGTAAACTGTGAGTATCTGTCTGTATACTTTTCAGTACAAGCCAAGTATACGTGAGTGAAGTTGATAAAATGTAGTATTTAACATGTACACTAAAAGTTTACTGTCTCCAATTTAGCATTAAAAAAAAGTTTGCCTATAATATACTTGAATAAACGACTTTTGTTAAGGGACAGCTTTTAGTTCAATGAGTGTAGCTATTCAAACACAGTCATGTTTACTCTCCTCTACTGACTTTTCAAACATGTTGAAGTTGTGTGTTCCGGGCTGAGACAATTTACTCAAAATACCGGGAGACAAGTTCTGCCTCTTTTTACAGAACTCACCTCCACCACAAAAACAGGGAAGGAAACAGGCCAAACCAGAATAACCAGATGAGTTGCTTTGCTCATCGTTACACAAGCAAAAGTCAGCCGGTTGTATGACTCAAACACAACAGCTTTGCGCTTCGGACCCGTGTCCCTAAAATTGTCTTTATCGCACGCTTATCGCTTCGTGTAATTGCTATCTTGACAGTAAGAACAGTGTAGATGTGGGCTTTTTGTGTATTTCAACTTGTGGAATAACAGTATCCTACCCTGTGCGGAAAGTGCGCAGCGTTCAAGGTTCAGGAAGATAAGGGAGGTGAACGGCTGACGCATAGCTCGTGTTATGTTACCCAAAGTCTCGTATCAGATTACTGTTGGCAGCAGGTAGGGTGAAACCAGAGCTGTATTTAGATCGCCGTGCCTCCACCAAGCAGGAGCGGGGACTGGAAAAGGCGTGTTAAAGAAGCTAAAGAGCCTAGCCGAGCGCTTCCTTTTGTTTTTAACTGGAAGAAGAGCGTTACCATGGGTAAGAAGACACAACGCAGCCTGTTGCTTCTGCTGTTTTTGTCTGGACTCGTTCACTGTTCTGCCGCTCTGGTTTTTTGGACCGCTGTGGTGGAAATCAACTATTTCATCAGCCCCAACAAGACTGTGGACAAAGACTGTGAGTGTGGAATTTTCGGCCGCAACTCTCCGCTTGCACAAGCCGCAGGTTTCGTCGTTATTCCCAGGGGGGACCCCAAAGGCTGCGGCCCGGATCCTGTGTACAACGTCAGCGGCTTGCCATGGATAGCGCTCGTCAAAAGGGGAAACTGTACGTTCAGTCAGAAGATCAACGCCGCCAAACGTCAAGGAGCGTCTGCCGTGGTGGTGTACAATGTGGACGGCAGCGGCAACGGCACCGCTCACATGGCTCACTCGGACGCTCTGGAAATTGTCTCCATCATGATCGGTAACATTCAAGGCATGGAGATCGCCAGCTTGGTGCGCAACGGAACGGAAGTGCGGATGATCATCGACGCAGGCAGCCCCCACGGCCCCTGGATGGACACTTACTGGCTTTACTTCATGTCCATCGCCTTCTTCATCGTGACAGCTGCCTCGGTGGCCTACTTCTTGTTTATCTCGGCCAACCGCCTCTACAACATGCGCATGCACCGGCGAGCTGAGAGGAGGCTGAAATCCGAGGCCAAGAAGGCCATCGGGCGCCTGCGAGTGCGCACGCTGAAGCGAGACGACGAAGAGACGGCGAGCGAATCCCACATGTGCGCCGTGTGCATTGAGTCGTACAAGGCGGGCGAGGTGGTGACTGTGCTCACGTGTGACCACATTTTCCATAAAGCCTGCATCGAACCGTGGCTGCTGGAGAAAAGGACCTGCCCCATGTGCAAATGTGACATCCTCAAGGCTCTGGGAGTGGAGGTGGACGAGAAGGACAGCATGTCTCAAGCGGCGCCACAAGAGGTCACCGTCATCACAGTGGCGGGTGGGGAAGCCATGTATGAGGTCCCGCTCACTGACCCGCTGAACTTTGACCCCGAGAGACAGGAGCATCACTACGACAACGGGGCCTTTGAGGGCGAAGCTGCGAGAGGACAGTGACGTCACCACGACAAAGAGAAAATTCCGTCAAATTATCAGGTTAAAAATCAATATGCTTTGTTTCTTGGACCCAATGAATGCACCTCTTCATTGGAATACAGTGAACCTCCCTGCAAATCTGCGAATAAATGATGTCCTCGCTAAAAAAAGGTTTGTAAATGTCTATAGCTGCCACAAGATGGTGGCAAAGCACTATTGATGTCGAAATGAAACTCATCAGACATCAACTCACTTCAACATTCGTCCTTATGTCCTTCAACATACTGTTACTGCTTTGGCCTGAGCACCTTTTCATCGAGTAAAAACAGGCACATTCGCAAATATGCAGGGCTTCACTGTAACCTCACAGGACGCTGGGTAAATAGATTCACTTAATAATGCTGCTGCACCTTGTGTAATTAGCTCGGATGCCAATTCAGGGTGCGCTCATCAAGTCATCATTCAGCACAATGAGTAAGTCGAGTCATGTCGAGGCGAGAAGCGCTGGTTCTGTTTCGCTTTGCTCACATCACAAGCGAGTCGCCACTGTCAAAGAAGGAATTACGACAGAAAATCGGGCTCCCTTTGGTTCCAAATGTAACCTTTTCAAGAATAGGAACAAGAAATGTGCGCCATATTTCTTGTTCTTATTGGG
The DNA here is from genome assembly GCF_001891065.2 of Hippocampus comes. Lineage (NCBI taxonomy): Eukaryota > Metazoa > Chordata > Actinopteri > Syngnathiformes > Syngnathidae > Hippocampus > Hippocampus comes. The sequence goes on from NW_017805824.1 coordinate 3,764,140, forward strand.
TTATTTACTTTTAACATGGCAACCACACATCGGGTTGTCAAGCTGGATTTGCCACCGCAAGCCGGCGAACACACCCTTGGCTGGAAATGCAGCCTGACACATTGCACCATGTTGAGTGGAGAACATCACCCCAGGGGCTTCGTTCTGGGTCTCCTTTACGAACACGAACCACAAATACGTGTACATGTTAGCGCATATCAACTGCTTTCTTTGTTGATTCTGTTCAGCTTGTATTTAGAAGTGGGCAGTCCCACTGTAATAAACGCAAGCAATAAATGTCCAAAGTGGAGATGACGTCTGTGATAATGGTGATTGTGTATTTGTTTGTCGGGGGAGGGCGGGAGGTATCTTTTAAGTGTACTTCTTATAAAATGACAGTGCACACTCAGAGATTTGTTATCATGTAGGTGGGACTTGTTTATATTCCTGTCGGTTTGTGAATATACAAAAGCGCACGTTAGAATTAAATGAATCCCTGACTGTATCTTTCAACAATTTCTCATCTGGCTACTTTTTGGGACAGGCTCGAGATACATGAGATTAAGTGAGTCCTCCTACAACGGAAATAAAGTTGATATCAGTTTGTCGTTGGGCCTGTGTTGTTATGATAGCGCTCTCTCCATATTTTTGTATTCTGAATCATTTTGTTACAGATTTTAGGAGTCTTAAATCATTCTGTAACAATGACTATCATTTGTTGTATGAAATCACATTGATGCGTATCGGAATGCAATAAATCCCTCAAAATGAGGCTGATTAACATACGAGTTGATGAGAATTTTATGTGTGTGTGTGTGTGTGTGTGTGTGTGTGTGTGTGTGTGTGTGTGTGTGTGTGTGTACTTGTGTGTTTTACAGTATGTGTAAGCAGCCCCACAACATTATGAACACTTTCACAACATAGAATGATAAAATCCACAAAAAGAGTGAATACCGGTACATTTTAAAAATCAACATCTATCTCTGCTTCTGTTATTTTGGGTTGTGAGATGGAGGAAACTTCTATATCACTGAAAAACTACTGTGACAGTAGAACACCATACCGGTCTTTCAGTGTCACGAAAAACTGGGCATTGACGTCATTTCATTGGACGCTATACTTAGTACAGTAGCAGTATATTGCATGAATGTAACTTCCTCAGATGGGGCAAAGGAGAAGTCACAACAACATCAACAAAAACAGCAGCATTACATTAGTACAAAGTATATTAATGCAGTAGAGATCGGTGTTGTGTCTTGTAGATACAAGGTAATGAAACAAAATATGTGTTTATTTATTTATTTTTTTTTTGCAAGTTAAGTACAGTACTTGTAAATTGACCAAGGGGAGGAAAACCTGTCCTGGCATCTGCAAAGAAAACAATAGGAAATACAAATAAAGTACTTTATATGGTGCATGTGCAAGTTTCTTATTACTGTGTGATGGGTAGAAAAGGCAAAAATCATACTCAGGTGAGAGTATACTGTATGTTATTTGGTGTTAATATGATTCAAGTAAAAGTACAAATACTTGAAAAAGACAAGTGTCAATCGGTATTCAGTATTTAAAAAAAAAACAAAAACAAAAAAACATAACTCCCAAGTAACTGGTAAATAACTTTTGATTTGTTTATTTGAAAGAGAGCATGAACATCAAACAGGTCAAGTATAAAACAGGGATTATAGCCTGTAAATTAATGCACATTTTAAGCAACCAAAACACTTGAATATTAGAACTAGCCATCAGTACAGTTTGACAGCGCTACAGTTGCCTTGATAAACATCGTTTCATTACTCTGGTCATTTTCACTCATACCTAATCTTTATTGTTTGGCAAAGGCCGATTTTTATGATTGACAAAATGACTTTGCGATTGATAAGTCTGTTCAGATGCACCTAATGAATTGAATAGGTGTGCGGTTAGCGCTTAGGTGAACTGTACATACTGTATCATATCCGAGCGATGGGAGAAAGCGGCGGTGTAAAAGTCCAGCATGCTGCTGTGATCTCAACATTCACAGGTCAAATGTTATTGCAGCATCACAGTGAGACAGAGAATCAATGCTGATCTAACTAGGCTGGCTGGGAACGGCTGGCAAGCCTGAGTTTAGAGGCACACTCTGCTCACTGGTGGCACTCCTCTGATTTATTGCAGTTGTTACTGTGAAAATTGACTCAGAGGGTTTTCATTTAACGGCATACTATACAGTCGGTGGCTGTACACTCGAAACCGCATTTGACCTTCACTCCCTGATAGGCATCAAAAAGTGAAATAAAGCAAGAGTCGTTTGACTTCACTTCGGGGAACGGCTGGCAAGCCTGAGTTTAGAGGCACACTCTGCTCACTGGTGGCACTCCTCTGATTTATTGCAGTTGTTACTGTGAAAATTGACTCAGAGGGTTTTCATTTAACGGCATACTATACAGTCGGTGGCTGTACACTCGAAACCGCATTTGACCTTCACTCCCTGATAGGCATCAAAAAGTGAAATAAAGCAAGAGTCGTTTGACTTCACTTCAGACTAATACCCTGCAAATAAGAAAATAAGCACGTTTGTGGGGTGGGACGGACTGTAGGAGACATTATTTCAGTGCTTATCCTGACTGTTTTGTCCTTTACTACCATCTGCTGG
>NW_017805824.1:3767918-3768155 GCF_001891065.2 Hippocampus comes
AATTCTGCCACTTTACGAATAATTAAATTAAAATGAAAAAGAAAAAAGAAACAACTTTTTGATGGACTACAGTGTGACCTTCCACTTTTGTTTTGTTTTTCTGCCTGACCAGATTAGTCAGATTACTGGGCCAAAGGCGTACCTGCCAGACTCGGAGGACATGCGGAAGGGACGGAGGACATGCGGAAGGGACGGAGGACATGCGGAAGGGACGCCAACCTGCATTTGGACAGGCGG
>NW_017805824.1:3768415-3768993 GCF_001891065.2 Hippocampus comes
TATATATATATATATGTACACACATACATATGACTAACTTGGCCCACTTCAATGTCATTTAAAAACTTGACCAGAAGAGTGTGATCATGTTGATGTGGAGAACACAGAAGTTAGTTTTTGTCTCAGTGAGAGAAGTCGGACGTACTCATGTCCCCCTTGGTGTGTCATGAAATGTCAGTGACATCACGCATGAGCTGGTCAAGCACATGCTCCCATCTCAGGCCTGTCGTCAGTGTTTGTGTGCGTGCAACTTGAACTGGACCACACAAAGATTGACTGGTCAAATGCTTTTACATTGTCATGTTTGCTTTTCTGTCCAATAAATTGTTCAACTTGAATTCGAGTCTTTGCCTATCATGACCAAATCCATCCTCAACTCACTCGAAGCCTTTTCAAAGACTGAAGTCTTGAACTCAGACTTGTGCTTCAGTCACATCAGACAGTCTTTTCACTGTTCCCGTTGGTCTCCACATGACTCGAAACTCCAGGAATTGAGCTTTTGGGTCCTGTGAAACCGACGGGAACAGTGAAAAGACTGTCTGATGTGACCCAAGTGCAAGTCTGAGGTCAAGACTCAA
>NW_017805824.1:3769023-3774078 GCF_001891065.2 Hippocampus comes
CTCCCCAAACCACACCCAATTTGACATCCACCAATCGCGGTGAGGCCCCTCATTTGCATAACCCTAACCCTAATTTGCATAACGATATCCACTTTCCAAGTTCTGACCAAACATATTGCTCCAAATTTGCACAACCATGCCCCCAAAGAGCCCACCAATCAGAGAACAGACTAATACCCTGCAAATAAGAAAATAAGCACGTTTGTGGGGTGGGACGGACTGTAGGAGACATTATTTCAGTGCTTATCCTGACTGTTTTGTCCTTTACTACCATCTGCTGGACAATAGCTTCTCTCAGTCGAACAGCCTTTATTAAAAAAAAAAAAAACATCATGGTATTGTCATGCCCCACCCACTTTCACAGCTATCAGCGAACCACCAGCCATCATTCCAGCCAGGCCACACCCACTTTCGAGAATCGATTTCCCTCTGTTATTGCAAGTCGCAGTGTTCTTTCTTTTTGTTTTTCAATCACAAAAAAACATAATAAAAAATGACGCAACAGAAATGATGCTGCCACGGAGCAGTACTTTGCTGTCATTATGTTGTGAGTTAGTGATGGGATTTTCGGCTCTTTTCCGTGATCCATTTCATTTGGATCGGCTCAGTGAAAAGAGCCGGCTCTTTTTGGCTCTCAAACGGCTCTTTTAACTTTAGCTTTTCTTTTAAATATTTATGACAAATTGAGCATACATTTTGATAAATGACTTGGGGAACTAAATATTGCACTCTACTGACTGCAAATAACAATAATTATCAAGCAAAGAAATGGCTATTTTTACTTATTTTATTGAACATTGAAAAGGGTCCAAACAATAAACAAGCAACAAAATTAAACTTCAACAAACAACAATCAAACATGCTGCATCATCACAACTCCATTACTTTGATCAAACGGGGGTAGACGGAAGCTCGGTATTTCCACCATCTCAGTGGATCAGCTGCCCTTGAAATCTGTGGTTCTTCAAGATATGCCCTAATTTAGTGTTTTGTGTTTTTGCACGCTTGGCTAATACTGTAAATTAGATTCAGATTGCTTGCCAAACGCCTTTGTGGTTTCCCGGACAGTAGGGGGCGATATGAACTAAAGCCATCCAATTCACCAAGAAGAAGAAGAAGTACAAGCACAAGAACGGTACCACATCTGGTTCAATGAGCAAGTTTTTCTGCTGTCCACAAGCCCTGTTCTCAGTGAGTAATTTTAACATTTTAAACTGACTTCGCAGTTTATCTCTGACTGTATAGATGTAGACAATTGGGGAGAGTTATTACGACACGTTGCTCCTTTAATTTTGTTGTTGTGATTGCATGCCGCCCAAGTAGACCTCAGCTGTCAATCAAAAAGCAATCGCGAACAGCGTTTGACTTGAAAACTATACTGTATGTTTTCCACACCAAAGCTGCTATCAGCAGTGGAAATGTGATGGCTTCACATCAGTGGGGCAGATTTGTTTTAAAACTATTCCCACAAATGCACCCGTGACTTTGTTCATTTGTTTTTCGAAAGGAGGTTGCTCATTGTACTTTAGTCTGTGGGGAGAGAGCCGCGAGTGGATCGCTCAAACAGATGCATTGCGAGTGCGGCACGTTTGGAAATGGATGGGTTGAAAGTAAAAGTCTGCCACTTTACGAATAATGACTCAAATTAAAAAGAAAAAAAGAAACAACTTTTTTTATGGACTACAGTGTGTGACTTTCCACTTTTGTTTTGTTTTTCTGCCTGACCAGATTAGTCAGATGACTGGGCCAAAGGCGCAGCCGCCAGACTCGGAGGACATGCGGAAGGGACGCCAACCTGCATTTGGACACGCGTGGGTAGCTGTGTGGTGTGCTTGAAGAGCTGATGTCTGATGTCACGTTGCACCACAAGGTGGAGGTGAGTGTGCCCGCCTGTCTGTCTCTCACTCAATTTAAACTTCTGCTTCGTGTACTACACAACAGTGTCAACTCCACATAAACAACCCGAGCATCATCAAACACTTCTGGAATATGTTTTTAAACCTTGAAGTGGACCAAGTTAGTTTAAAAATGTGTTATTTATCGAGTGGCTTTCAATGTTATTTCAAATAACATTGAAAGCCACTCGACTAAGTGGAAATTATATGACGTAAAGAATACAGAGAATAATTTTGTTTACATATTTATGAAAATAAAATAACAAATTACATTTATGTTATTCTATGAATGTTTAGGTCAGCAGAGAAGGCCTTGCTGGCCCTGAGGGTCCGCCACTGATATATACATACATATGACTAACTTGGCCCACTTCAATGTCATTTAAAAACTTGACCAGAAGAGTGTGATCATGTAGTTGTGGAGTACACGGCAGTTAGTTTTTGTCTCAGTGAGAGAAGTCGGACGTGCTCATGTCCACCTTGGTGGGTCATGAGATGTGACATCACACATGAGCTGGTCAAGCACATGCAAGACTTAAGCTGCTCCCATCTCGGGCCTGTCGTCAGTGTTTGTGTGTGTGCAACTTGAACTGGCCCACGCAAACATTGACTGGTAAAATGCTTTCACATTGTCCTGTTTGCTTTTCTGTCCAATAAATTGTTGAACTTGAATTCGAGTCTTTGCCTTCCATGACTAAGTCCATCCTCAACTCACTCAAAGCCTTTCATGCTGAGTGGTCACTGCAGCGGAAGACTTCTCAAAGACTTAAGTCTTGAGGAGAGAGTTGCGCATCAGTCACTGGTATGGCCACAAGTGTAACAGTGCTTGTCCCGTTGGTCTCCACATGACTGGAAACTCCAAGAATTGACCTTTTGGGTCATGTGGAACCGACGGGAACAGTGAAAAGACTGTCTGGTGTGACCGAAGTGCAGCTCTCACCTCAAAACTCGCCAGCGTTCACTCAACCTGGAAGTGACGCGTGGACATGAAGAGCGAAGTCGGGCAACAAACCCCTTCCTGTCCACCTTTCTTGGCCAGGGGTGTCAAACTCATTTCACATTGTGGGCCACAAACGGCCTTGGTAGATGTCAAGTGGGCCGGACCATGAAAAATTATACCACACTCTGCTATAAATAACCAAAATAATAGATCTTTCCTTTGTTTTGGTCTAAAGATGCACAAGAACACTAGGAAAATTTTGAAATTTAATGAACATATCTTTTACAAAACATTTCATGAAGCACCTAAGATTTCCTGAGACAAATGTGGAATGTAGTTTTACCATTCACATATATGCATTGCAACTGATCCCACTGACTGTACAAAGGCACAAATAAGTAATTGGTCTTGAAAAATACAGTAATGCACTTTTAAGATTCAACGAGATTTATGAGGAAAGGAATTTTTAAACCATTTACACGAGCATATAAAATCTAAATGTAATCCCTGCCTACACCTTACAAACGAAGGAGAGTGCTTTAATATGTGTAAAGAATAAAGTATTCACATGTCCTTGATAGCGTGTGCTGTGTTGGGTCTGTCTCAGTGACAGAGTGAGGCTGCTGTTGTCTTCTTCGCTGATCAATACAATGTTGTCTTTTCCTCTGATCAAAACAGTGTATCCCCCTAGTGGACATTCCATGAATTACATCTTATTAAACATTCATTCCGTGTCTTTTGTGTATTTTTTTCTCTTTTAAATTATCCTGCGGGCCAGATCAAACCTCCTTGCGGGCCGGTTCCGGCCATATGTTATGCACCCCTGATGTATAGTAAGGCGTTTTTAGCCGAAAAAAATGACCATGTATAGGAAGGCGTTTTGAGCCGTAAATCGACCATGTATAGGAAGGCATTTTTAGCCGACAAAAACGACCATGTATAGGAAGGCGTTTTGCATAACCACCCCCCTTCCACCAATCACATCATGGTATTGTCATGCCCCACCCACTTTCACAGCTATCAGCGAACCACCAGCCATCATTCCAGCCAGGCCACACCCACTTTCCTGGATTTTTGTGCCTGAAAAAAAAACGGGAAAAAAAAATTTGGGAAAAAAAATTTGAAAAAAGTTTAGAAAAAAACAGAAAATAATTTTGTTAATTTTATTTTATTTTTTTCAAGTTAGATTGTGGTGATGTGTTTAAAAATGAAGTTGAGTTGAAGTGTTCTTTGTAATCAAGCTTTATTTCTTTTGCAGAGTAGACAATCACAAAAGCAGAGGAAAAAGTTGCAAGTTGGATGGCAGCCTGCTTGTTGCTGGGCGGCGAAGTAGTCAGCTCTTGAGAAGAACGTGGGACAGGTGTGATGACCTGAGAGGAAAGGCATCCGTGAGTTACACGCAAGTCAATTTCTTGTGCAGACAAAGATGTGTTGGGCATGAAACTTACCAGGGAGATAGACTGTTGGGTCTTTCGAGAGCAAGAAGTCGATCATGTTTACTGCTGCCTGGGGGAGAAAAAAAAAGTAGTCATGTTGGTGCTTTGAACGAGTGTAAATGTCTCCTACTTTTCAGGCTGGCCCAAAGTTTGACTTCAGCACCTTGCAAATAACAGGAAGAAGAGCAAAAAGTGTTGCCTGCAGGTCTGTGCTCGTAGGTGGACTCTGGCGGTGAGCAGGTTACTCCCTCTTATGGCACGGAGGACCCAAGAACAATCTTCCTTCAACTCTGAAGAATGAAATGAGGCTTGTTGAAATGAGACTTCTTACCAGCTCAGTTCACCTGATCACCACGCGAAGTCTTTTACCATTCTGCCATTCTGCTGCGAAAATTCGAAATTTTTATATTTAGTCAAAGGCAGCCGACCACACGAGGTTTTGAAGGTTAAATAAAAGAACATAATTGGTGAGACGGTTGGGGTCTCTCGTGGGCGATGTGACGGCACTCCAACCTCACCCAAAACCCATCGACCACGCCAGTGTTTCCTACTGCCTGCCTTCAGAATGCCATCCTGAGATGAGGAGATAGTTTGCAAAGCCAACTTCGTTTTCGATTGAAGACGAGTTGCACAAAGAGATCGTGTCATTTTGCTTAAATAATAATAATAATACATTACATTTATAAGTGCCTTTCAAAACACTCAAGGACACTTTACAATCAAAACAAGAACAATAAAACCACAGATAAAATTATAAATAATAAAAGGAGAGATGAATTTAAAC
>NW_017805824.1:3778295-3780490 GCF_001891065.2 Hippocampus comes
CCGAAAAAAACGACCATGTATATATAGTAAGGCGTTTTTAGCCGGAAAAAAACCGACCATGTATAGTAAGGTGTTTTTAGCCGAAAAAAATGACCATGTATAGTCAGGCGTTTTTAGACGTCAAAAACTGACCATGTATACGAAGGCGTGTTTAGCTGAAAAAAATGACCATGTATAGTCAAGCGTTTTTAGACGAAAAAAACCGACCATGTATAGTCAGGCGTTTTTAGCTGAAAAAAATGACCATATATAGTCAGGTGTTTTTCGCCGAAAAAAAAGACCATGTATAGGAAGGCGTTTTTAGCCGAAAAAAAACGACCATGTATAGTAAGCCATTTTAACCCGAAAAAATGACCATGTATAGTAAGGCGTTTTTAGCCGAAAAACACGACCATGTATAGTAAGGCGTTTTTAGCCATAAAAAACAACCATGTAATGTAAGGCGTTTTAACCCGAAAAAAACAACCATGTACAGTAAGGCGTTTTTAGCGGAAAAAAACACGACCACGTACAGTAAGGCATTTTTAGCCGAAAAAAAAACGACCATGTATAGTAAGGCTTTTTTAGCCGAAAAAAAACGACCATGTATAGTAAGCCATTTTAACCCGAAAAACATGACCATGTATAGTAAGGCGCTTTTCGCCCAAAAAAAAAAGACTTTGTATAGTAAGGCGTTTTTAGCCGAAAAAAACAACCATGTAACTAACGTAAGGCGTTTTAACCTGAAAAAAAACAACCATGTATAGTAAGGCGTTTTTTAGCGGAAAAAAACGACCATGTATAGTCAGGCCTTTTTAGCGGAAAAAAAAAACACGACCATGTACAGTCAGGCGTTTTTAGCCGAAAAAAAACGACCATGTATAGTCAGGCGTTTTTAGCCGAAAAAAAAACGACCATGTATAGTAAGGCGTTTTTAGCGGAAAAAAAACATGACCATGTATAGTAAGGCGTTTTTAGCCGAAAAAAAACAACCATGTATAGTGAGGCGTTTTAACCCGAAAAAAACAACAATGTATAGTAAGGCGTTTTTAGCCGAAAAAAATGACCATGTATAGTAAGGCGTTTTTAGACGAAAAAAACGACCATGTATAGTAAGCCATTTTTAGCAGAAAAAAAACGACCATGTATAGTAAGGCGTTTTAACCTGAAAAAAAACGACCATGTATAGTAAGCCATTTCAACATGAAAAAAATGACCATGTATAGCAAGGCGTGTTTCGCCGAAAAAAAAGACTGTATAGTAAGGCGTTTTTAGCCGAAAAAAATGCCCATGTAACGTAAGGCGTTTTAACCCGAAAAAAACAACCATGTATAGTAAGGCGTTTTTAGCCGAAAAAAATGACCATGTATAGCAGCCTTCCTCAACTGGCGGACCGCGATCCACGACCAGACCGCCGACCTCCTCTGTCCGGACCTCCTCTGTCCGGTCCCTCGGCAAATTGTATAAAATAATAATTTATAAAGTGATTTTTACGTTATACATTTTATATTTGTGGACTATAATCTGCGCATTACCGTGATCGCTTGTTAAAATTATCCGTTTTATTCTTTGCGTGCACTAACAGATGTATTGCAGAGGACCGCAGCAGCGCGACTGTGAGTATTGCAGAGGACCGCAGCAATGCGACTGTGTGTTGCATCATGTTTGACTAACTGGAGACCCTGGCTGAGCAGGGCATGTCGGCGATAACGACGCGCTGATTGGCTCCTCTGAACTTCAGGTGTGCCCATTGTTAGAGGAATCTATGAGCAAAATTGTATCATGTTTAAAGTTTCATTTAATTTGGGCACATCTAAACGTTTGGGTGCGTATCCAGCACCCCCAAATACCTGTACACAAAGGTGCCGGCCACCTGGCCGGAGGACGGTTGAAGTCCACAATTAGCACGTCAATGCAGGTGGGCGATCACAGGGGAGAGGGCGAAACTCGGTCACAAAAGGGGAATGAATAATTCGGGAACCGCGGTTGAACAACAAAAGACGAGTTGAGAACACCCGTCGCGCCCAGGCGACATTTGTCGTCCGCGAAGTCTGCAACATGTTGATACAGTGTGGACCAGACAGAAAGGCGCCAATGTACTGGTGGTTCAAAGCTTAAACTCAGGTAACCAATCACTACCGAGGGGCCGGACCGGGGGTGCGGTATGCAAATGTCGGGGGCAGTGTTTTCCTTGTATGTTACAATAAAAGTCGGAA
>NW_017805824.1:3780729-3781147 GCF_001891065.2 Hippocampus comes
AACTGGAGACCCTGGCTGAGCAGGGCATGTCGGCGATAATGACGTGCTGATTGGCTCCTCTGAACTTAAGGTGTGCCCATACATAAGCGTCAGCACGCGTCTATCCCAATACACGCGCATTCAAAATGGATGATTGTGTCAGGAAACAGACGCATGCGCGACGCCACAGTGTGCTCACAGCTTCAGTCCAGGAGAGCCGGCGCACACAGACAATTAGACAAGACCAATCGCTGGAGGTTTCGATTGTGTGCAGTTTTGCTCCCGTCTACCCGGGGATCTTTGCAGCTGTTTAACAGCAGAACACCGCAACATGGTAAAGGAACATCACAATGGCGTCCTCAAATAATATTTGCATGCCTCAAACATTGCATTCACCTTTAGTGGAAGAACAGCACTGCACATTCCTGTGCTCCCTTGT
>NW_017805824.1:3781718-3782090 GCF_001891065.2 Hippocampus comes
CATTTTTAGCCGAAAAAAAAACGACCATGTATAGTAAGGCGTTTTTAGCCGAAAAAAAATGACCATGTATAGTAAGGCGTTTTTGGCCGAAAAAAACGATCTTGTATCGTTAGGCGTTTTAACCCGAAAAAAACTACCATGTATAGTAAGGCGTTTTTAGCCGAAAAACACGACCATGTATCGTAAGGCGTTTTTAGCCGAAAAAAACAACCATGTAATGTAAGGCGTTTTAACCCGAACAAAACAACCATGTATATTAAGGCGTTTTTAGCGGAAAAAAAACACGACCACTAGGGTGGTCCATTTTGGAAAAGTTTGTCGGATTCGTCGGGCCGGGTCGGAAATCTTGTCGATACTATGAAACGAGGAAGT
>NW_017805824.1:3783093-3786071 GCF_001891065.2 Hippocampus comes
CACGGTTAAAATACACATGTTCACCCTATTGAGACCAGTTGTTATGGTGGAAACTTTGGCCGCTTTGCGGGACGGGAAAATATCGTCAGATCGGAATGAAATTTTGCACAGAACCTTGTACCATAGTATCGACAAGAATTCCGACCCGGCCCGACGAATCCGACAAACTTTTTTTTTTGCCATGAAAATGTGGACCACCCTAACGACCACGTATAGTAAGGCGTTTTTAGCGGAAAAAAAACGACCATGTATAGCAAGGCGTTTTTAGCTGAAAAAAACTACCATGGAAAGTAAGCCATTTCCACATGAAAAAAATGACCATGTACAGTAAGGCGTGTTTCGCCGAAGAAAAAGACTGTATTGTTAGGCGTTTTAACCCGAAAAAAACGACCATGTATAGTCAGGCATTTTTAGACGAAAAAAATGACCATGTGTAGTAGGGCATTTTGAGCCGAAAAAAAACAACCATGTATAGTCAGGCATTTTTAGCCGAAAAAAAACGACCATGTATGTATAGTAAGGCGTTTTTAGCCGAAAAAAGTGACCATGTATTGTCAGGCGTTTTTAGACGAAAAAAACCGACCATGTATAGGAAGGCGTGTTTAGCTGAAAAAAATGACCATGTATAGTCAAGCGTTTTTAGACGAAAAAAACCGACCATGCTATACACGGTCGGTTTTTTTCGTCTAAAAACGCCTTACTATACATACATGGTAAAAAAATGACCATGTATAGTTAGGCGTTTTTAGGTGAAAAAAATGACCATGTTTAGTCAGGCGTTTTTCTCCGAAAAAAAAGACTATGTATAGTAAGGCGTTTTTAGCCGAAAAAAACAACCATGTAACTAATGTAAGGCGTTTTAACCCGAAAAAAAACAACCATGTGTAGTAAGGCGTTTTTAGCTGAAAAAAATGACCATGTATAGTAAGGCGTTTTTAGCGGAAAAAAACGACCATGTATAGTAAGGCGTTTTTAGCGGAAAAAAACGACCATGTATAGTAAGGCGTTTTTAGCGGAAAAAAACGACCATGTATAGTAAGGCGTTTTTAGCGGAAAAAAACGACCATGTATAGTAAGGCGTTTTTAGCGGAAAAAAACGACCATGTATAGTAAGGCGTTTTTAGCGGAAAAAAACGACCATGTATAGTAAGGCGTTTTTAGCGGAAAAAAACGACCATGTATAGTAAGGCGTTTTTAGCGGAAAAAAACGACCATGTATAGTAAGGCGTTTTTAGCGGAAAAAAACGACCATGTATAGTAAGGCGTTTTTAGCGGAAAAAAACGACCATGTATAGTAAGGCGTTTTTAGCGGAAAAAAACGACCATGTATAGTAAGGCGTTTTTAGCGGAAAAAAACGACCATGTATAGTAAGGCGTTTTTAGCGGAAAAAAACGACCATGTATAGTAAGGCGTTTTTAGCGGAAAAAAACGACCATGTATAGTAAGGCGTTTTTAGCGGAAAAAAACGACCATGTATAGTAAGGCGTTTTTAGCGGAAAAAAACGACCATGTATAGTAAGGCGTTTTTAGCGGAAAAAAACGACCATGTATAGTAAGGCGTTTTTAGCGGAAAAAAACGACCATGTATAGTAAGGCGTTTTTAGCGGAAAAAAACGACCATGTATAGTAAGGCGTTTTTAGCGGAAAAAAACGACCATGTATAGTAAGGCGTTTTTAGCGGAAAAAAACGACCATGTATAGTAAGGCGTTTTTAGCGGAAAAAAACGACCATGTATAGTAAGGCGTTTTTAGCGGAAAAAAACGACCATGTATAGTAAGGCGTTTTTAGCGGAAAAAAACGACCATGTATAGTAAGGCGTTTTTAGCCGAAAAAAAACGACCATGTGTAGTAAGGCGTTTTTAGCCGAAAAAAATGACCATGTATAGCATGAGTGTCAAACTCATTTTACATTGTGTTCCACATAGGGCCTCGGTAGATGTCAAGTGGGCCAGACCATGACAAATTATACCATACTCTGCTATAAATAACCAAAATAATATGTCTTTCCTTTGTTTTGGTCTAAAGATGCACAAGAACACTAGGAAAATGTTGAAATTTCATCAACATATCTTTCACAAAACATTTCGTGAAGCACCTAAGATTTCCTTAGACAAATGTGAAATTTACTTTTATCATTCACATACAGTCAAACCTCGGTTTTCGAAAGTCTCGGTTCTCGACCAATTCGGTTTTCGACCAAAAATTTTAAGTTTTTTATGACTCGGATGACGAACAAATTTCGGTTCTCGAACAAACTGAGCGCACTTGAATGCACCATTTGACTCCTCTCGCATTCCTTTCACGAGGAAGTGACGCTTCCTCGGGTAGACGAGGACTTGATGCTTCCTCGTGTTGCTTTCCATTGTGAGCAGACGTGTTCAATAAACATTTTAATTTTAAAAAGAGCGTGGTTTCGGTTTTCGAACAATTCGGTTTTTCTCCCTTCTGGAACGGATTATGGATGAAAACCTAGGTTTGACTGTCTGCATTGCAACTGATCCCACTGACTGTACAAAGGCACAAAACCTTAACAAGTCTTGAAAAATATAGTAATGCACTTTTAAGATTAAATGAGATTTATAAAGAAAGGAATTTTTAAACCATTTACACGAGCATATAAAATCTAAATGTAATCCCTGCCTACACCTTACAAACTAAGGAGAGTGCTGTAATATGTGTAAAGAATAAAGTATTCATGTCCTTGATAGCGTCTCTCTTTTAAATTATCCTGTGGGCCTAATCAAACCTCCTTGCGGGCCGGTTCCTGCCCGCGGGCCGTATGTTTTACACCCCTGTTCTTGGCGATTGTGAATAAAGTGCAAATAAAACATCCATTACGCACACTACCAAAACGTGCAAGCCAACTTTATTCATTGTTTCAAGATGCTTTTTTGATCAGGGCAACTCCACTGGAATAGTTGAGACGCAAGTCTCGTCTGGATGCTTGCGGGGTGCTCTCTGCTGGTCCCAACGGGG
>NW_017805824.1:3786233-3818683 GCF_001891065.2 Hippocampus comes
CACACACGAGAAGAGAGAGAGAGAGAGAGAGAGAGAGAGAGAGAGAGAGAGAGAGAGAGAGAGAGAGAAGGAAAATGACAGAGGTGGCTCTCGAGGGAGGGTGCCAGCTCTCATCGTTCACTTCAAAGAGCCGGCTCTTTGTACCGGCTCGTTCGCAACCGACTCATCACTATTGTGAGTGCACACGCTTGATGGAGACCCTTCTCGAGTAGAAACCGTTTTTCCATCACCTCAGAGAACATTACATTCTCTGACATAATTTTCCTGGAGTGGAACCTCACTTATTACTCCAAGTGCTGTTTTCCTCACCCCGACCAACCATCATATTTTCACTCAAACGCAAGATTCTGTCTGCTGCTCTGTGCAGCCTCAGCTCGACGAAGGTCTTTAGAAAGAAATTACTGCGGCCGGTCTTGTTGGAGTCTCTCTTGTCCCAGACTGCCTGAGTAATTATCTTAATGAAGGAGGAAAATTGAATTACAAAAGTGCAGCAAGAAACAAATGAATCCATTTAGTGATTATATGCAACATCAAACCTTGTTTCCTCCCGCCCCCCTCCCCTCCACCTCAGATGATTAGCTCAAATAGCACAACGTACTCTCCCATTGTGTGTGTTTCTGATAAATCACAAATATGGATTGCACTGTTGTGATGATTATCATGTATTGTTAGGAAATGGAGGCCTAAACGTGTATACTGTGGTGGTTTCTGCAATGCGCAATATGGGAGGAAGCACAGGGCGGCATTAATGCGGGGTAAAAAGTAAAACAAAATGCCTGCTTTTCTGTCATGGGAAATATGCGCCCCCTTGTGGAGCCGGGGTCCAAAGGCGTCCTAAAGGATTTTGATTGACAATTGGACATTTTGGGCATTTTGTTTTTTTGGATTGGGTAAGCCTGCACTGACTAATGAGATCAAGTATAGGTACAGGTCCAACAAATACAAAGTGTTGTGTTCAAATTCGTCCTTTACAAGGTGTCAATTTTTATTGACACATTCATAAAGGTACCCATTTAATTACTTGAAATTCTCGTTTCTACAGTATTGTAGTACAGCAAGGGTCAGTGCAAGGGTGCGGCTTATTCAAAGTCACTCAATCAGTTTTTAAATTCTATGACAACATATATGGTTCCAGTGGCTACATTAACTGCAACATTCTGATTATAATCCAATCAAATGTACAAGTATTAAATATTTGGAGAAATGAATGAGACTACAGTTAGCTGTATGAAGCCGTTTAAAGGAAAAAAATAGCCTTTAATTGTCTTTCGCATTTTTGCATCCTAATTTTATAGTACCTAAACATAATTCAATGCGCCATAATGATTAATGCTGCTATCTAGTGGACAGATAGAGGCAACACATTTTTAAGAACCTAGAGTCACCAGCTGGTTCAAAATTTAACCTTCTGTAGTCTGGAGAAATAGGCTCAATATCATACCTTGAATAAATGCTTCCCACTCATGTTATAGGTCTTCAGCAGAAATTGTAATTTTATTTCTAGCAATTAACAACAACAACAACATTATCTTAAGAATGGTAGTTATAAAACCGTATCCATTGCACCATAATCAAAACTGACTGGGATATATTCAGTATCCGTGCCATGTGATAATAAAACCAGTTATGCTACATAATAATGTGAGTTCATCTTGAAGATGTCTATTCAAAATATTGATGACTAAAAGATGGCATGTATTTAACTGAGAACGGGACACAGAACTTCTTGGAGTTTAACTGTTGTCTCAGTATTGAGTGAGCAACTGTCCCGGAGCAGCCTTGTACCAATCAAATCCAATTTTGCCAATATAAATCCAGGTTATTGGAGTCCTTTGTGGGTTTCCACTTTAACAAATCTGTTTGTTTCTATTTCATCAAAATGGTATGTCAGCACTCTTCTGTCTTCAAGATTGAGTTTCGTGCAATCATATTTTGGAAAAATACCCCAGTGCCTTGCTTTGAATGTTGATGGCCCGAGGCCTGGCTGTAACCAAAGTGTCCTCCAAGGAAAAAAAGTACCCCTCAGCACACTTTGACAGCTCCAATCAATGATCAAGCCCCAACCCCCCCGCCGTTGCCTGTGATGATATTCATCCCATTGTCACAAACGGCCTCTTTATTTTTTAATGTCGCTTGTAAAATAGTAATTTCCAGGAAGAACGAAATTTATTAGCGCGGCCATATTCATTCATTTATTTATTTATTTTTGTCTTAAGGAGCAAACACAAACTTGAGTTATGTATTTAAAAACCATCTACGGTACCTTATGAAAGTCTGCTAGTTTAATTCTCACACAATGCAAAATATTGTCAATTTATCCTCTGTAAAAAAATAATGAATATTAATCATAATAGTATTATAACTTAGAAGCCACAGCCTTTTTTGTAAGTATGATACTGCCAATCCAATTTCGAATAAGTCTGTAGAATAAAATGTGGAAAAAGCTCGGAATACTTTCCGGATGCCCTGTATGTGTCGGACTGTTTTCCAAGCAGGCCATCTTTTGAGCCGTATTAACTCCTGGTGTGTCCCGTTGCCTCCAGCCGTCATTAATAAATGACCCATTTGCTTAATTGCAAAGAGCCTGCAGGACAAAGGGTAAGCAGAAAAAAACAACAACAAAAAAAAAAAAAACATCCTGCGGTTTTCACTGTTTCCTCCTCAGCGTGAGAGAACAGGTAAGCGGGGTGGCCAAAACTAAATGAGTATACATCGCGGTAAGTGGGAAGAGAGCCCTTCGGCGTCAGCAGGAAATCGGCTCGGGGCCCCGTGTCGCATTGAATTTCTCCGTGACTCGTTTTGCTGGCATAAGCATCGCTGGTTTGCATTTAATGTGAGCGTGACATAACAGAAGCTTCGGGTTGTTGTCTCTGTGTCATTGTGCTGAACAAGGTCCCCAAAAGTCACTCAGTTGCAGTGACCATCTGTCATGGCCGCCGTTTGTCCACAAGCTGTAGCTGCCATTTGCTTCCCAATAAATGTCACATGGAGGGGTTTGTCCTAATTATTGTACTCCAACAAGGGTCACTGCTAGGACGTGGCTCATCTATGGTGAGAGTTGACTAAAAGGACATGAAGATTGTGTTTCCTTTTGTTTCCATTCTTTGCATGATACAATTATATCCTAAAATATATAGTTGCGGCCAGATGTTTTCATACAGTACTCTAACTACAGACTTGAATGTCATGTCAATATTATCTTTTTACTGGCTACGTCTACACGGACAGTAGCATTCCAATTGCAACCTCATGAATGAACAAGACACTTATGTTGACATTATTTTATCACCTTATGCAGAATTAAAAAAAAAAAAAGAAAAATAGTTTTGTTTGTTTTGTTGTAGATGCATTCACCACATGTGTGCTCTGCTGAGTTTTTGCAGTATTTATGACAACTTGT
This sequence comes from Hippocampus comes, assembly GCF_001891065.2. NCBI lineage: Eukaryota > Metazoa > Chordata > Actinopteri > Syngnathiformes > Syngnathidae > Hippocampus > Hippocampus comes. The sequence goes on from NW_017805824.1 coordinate 3,789,634, forward strand.
GTGAGGGCTGGAGATTTTTTTTACTAGTATAGACAGTATATTACACAAATGTATATTGCCTCAAAAAAATACCACCAGTAAAAGGTGAAATGTGCAATAGCAAGGTGGTTTGGATTTGAAAAACATTGATGGTCCCTTGCAGTCGCAGAGCTGTCAAATTGTCAAATTAAATGCAAACTATGTATTCTCTTTTGTGGGAGATGACAAAAGGTGCTGCTATTCGAGTAGAATAGCAGGCTTTGTCTCCCCTTTCTAAAATGTGCAGGCCTGAGTTACATCCCAATCGGAGCCTCCTTTGTCTTGGCATGGAGGAGAATCGGTGTATGTGTCTAAGCAGAGGATTTTGCATGGGAGGGAGGGGATGTGGAGCTATCAAAAAGATAGGACTCTGGCTTTAGGTGGGGTCACCGACCACGACACAAAGAAAACAAAGAGGAACATGGGCAAGGGATTGCGACTCAAGACAGACAGAAAAACAGATTTCATTGGCAAGAGTGAGTTTTTTTGTACACAATCCTTAAAACGCAGACGTGGTTCTTTGTAAGAGTTTCCTGAGACCTCCAGACCGTTTTGGGGATTTGTGGTAGAGGTGAGAATAATATGCCACTTGGGAAATAGAACTGAAATTTTCCACACGTCTTTTTACTTATAGGCTTGATTACCGTATTTTACACTGAGGGTCATGCTTATGGAAAAATTATTTTTCAAGATCAGGAAATTGAAGTCCAGTGTATCATGGGGGATATGTTCGAAAGCCACCCGTGACATGGAGAGGCCATAAAAAAAACATGTTTAAATCCTTCTACACTTCAATGCCAAAATGAAGTTGTTTCTCTTGGCCAACATAGACTACAGCACACCAAGTTGTCCCACAAAGCTTAAAAAATATATATTTGGTGTAGTGACCACTGACCAGCTGTGTTTGGGTAACATCATACGTAGAACACCAATGTGATGTCAGACAAGTGGACATGAAGAAAAATGTTTCCACTACACTGTCAACTTTGTCTGTGTCATGTCATGAGTGGGCGATTTGCGACCTGTGTCACGCTGGAGGAAAACAAACATCTCATGAAGGAGGGTCAGACAAATGCGCTCCTCCACTCTGCAGCCACACACCAAAAGGTCAGCTTGTGTCCTGACAATGTCCAGCCAGGATTGTGGAGGTTTTTGGTCAAAGCTCGTATGAGAGGTTCATGGAACACGACCACACTCATATATATATATATACATACACACACACACACACGCACACACACACACACACACACACACACACACTTTTTTGCGGATTTTCCTCTTTCGCGGGAGGTCTCGGTCCCCATTAACCGACACAGCCATGTAGAGGAGAACAAAAAACTATAACAATGGGTTCATGAAGCTAATTTGAAGTTTCAGATTCCTATCACGGGCAAAAGGGGCTGGCGACGCCTATGATATCAGCCTAAAAACGTTCGATCACTCTCCTGCAAACTTTTAAAAATGGAGTTAACCCACGATATCTCTGAGTGTCTTCTAAAATCAAATCCCCCTGAGGTCAAAATGAAAAGGTTGACTTTGGTCGCCTGTTGTCACACGCGTTTGATCGAGTCAATATGCTTACAGCTGAGCAATGGATCGACCTGAAATTTATCGCAATCACTAATCGTGTTCATATCATCGCCCTGCACAGCTAATTGAGATTTTATGAGAGCAGGGGCGGAGCTATGAGATGGCCACTCGGGGTTTATTTTATAAAAGCCTGACTGTGGATGGTATGACAAAAAATGATGCACAGCTCCACCTCTCCCTGAGGTGTTTTGTCACCCTGGCCACGCAACTGAAAAATTCCTGGCTACACCCCTGTATGACAGTATCAGTTTGTAGTAGTTGCTCAAAGAATGTATTTTTCAAAGTCCAAACAAAGCAGATGTCGAACAGCGTCCTGCACTTTTTCCAACGGTTTCTTATAAATCTTCACATGAAACAAAGATTCATTTCTGAAGAGGGCGCATTTGGCAATTTCGCTTCTGAAAAATTTGTCTACAAATAAGTCAGTGAGTTGTTTGCCAACAAATCGGTTCAACCCACCTGGTTTCATCTCTTCCAAATGGATGTCTCCATGAGCTATGAGAGCAAAAGTAATCCCCACCAGGTGCTTAGAAGAACGTGATAGCATCTCAGTTTGACCACACAAAACACCAGTGATGAACCACCCACACAAACACATTTCCCCTCCCTCTCTTGACCCTCCTGCGTGAATAAAAGTAATTTACTGCCCCTGAACACAACGGTGCCTCGCAGTTTCTGCACGGCAAGTTCAACTTAATCAGCGCCGAAAGCCCGCTTGTGACAGCAGCTTGATCACAGAGGAGCGGCGTGGAATACGAGATTGGAAAGATGTCACATCACAGTGGGAGGAGAGGGACACGCTCCTTTTCGACTACATGCATGAATACACATGCATGACTTTTTCTTTCGAGCCACACACGCACACGTACTGCAAAAGTAGTCATGGATCTGTATAGCGTTTCATTGCTTAGTTCAGATCCCAGCAGGCAAGGGATAATATTGTTCACCACTGAATGGGGAATAAAGAGTCCAGTCACACTATTTCCCTTCATTTGCATTTATTTCTTGTCGTCATAATTCCTTATTTGTCTGCATTCAGTTCCATCCTGGAGAACATACACGCATGTGTGCTCATTTTGCGCCGTGTGGATATGGAAAACCTTTCCCTCAGGGATTAATCTATACCGTGCATGTGTGTGCCAGTGGCTCACGATAAATGAGCCAGTGTGCATGACTGGTCATGTGATGTGATGTGTGGGACCGGTAACTGCAGGCTCAGATGGGATGTTTTCCTTGTGATTTGGCCAACACGTCATCCGCCTCTGTTTTATGTTTCCTTGCCCTTACAGTCGTATTTTGTTGACGTGTATGTGTTGTATAAGGGTTGAAATGAGACTGTCACAACTGAATAATACGACTAATCAGGTGGAACACTGCAGACAGCAGCAAGAAAGCCCAAACATAGTCACGGTCAACACGACTGCCCTGCTGGTCTGCGTCTGTGCATTATTCCCACAGAAAATTTCTGGGTGGTTTTCCTAACCACCCTGCTGGGGTAGCTGTGGATTTTGAGCAGATTGGCATAATTTTAACCGCGGTTTGCTGAATTATTTTTGATCCAGCCGATTGGGTTAAAGACTGGATATGGACGGGCTTCAGAGCTGAAGATGGGTGGAAGTTGAAATTGATTTCATGTTCTATTCTTTAAAACCATCGGTGGGGCGGAACATGGACACTGGGATCCGGGTTAAAATGCCAGTCGGGGGGAATGGCCCACCCAAGTTAAATAGGTAGCTTGTGTTAGGAAGGGCTAACTGTGCTAAACATATCATGTGAATGACTTGCTTGGTGAAATCCTCAATCTGATGCATTTTGAATAAATAACCCAGCATATTGGCTCTGTCACTTTTGGACCTAGCGCTGGGTTAGCTATTTCACCCAATTTGGTTTACTTTTGACCCAGCAGTTTTAAGAGTGTATTCTTGTCATTTTGCCTTACATTGCTAAGACACGGGATAAAACCCATCACTAAAGCTGCTCTATTTGTGAGACGCACAAAAGCACACACTTCTCTCAAACAATGTTATCAGTGTTCCTTAATAGCATTAACTGTAAGGCAGCACAGGTTGTTCCTGAATCGGGTCTGACAACTTGTTTACTTTCTTTTCCAATGCACCCTTCTGACATAATAAAGCCCAAATGGACAGACCATGTGAAGGGGAGACGACAGTCGACCTACAAATCCTCCATTTATCCGTTTTGTGATCCAATAACTGATAAATGTGCTTTGCCACACTCATTCCCTTTGGTAAATATTGATGTTGCTTTGGTTTGCAATGAGGTTGGGTCGGAAACAACTACCGAAATTAGTAATGCTCTTGTTCATTATCGTCCGCTCATGTTTGTTTGCCGTATTTGATTGAACCATCACCTTCACAAAGGCACAACATACCCCCATCCCCTTCTCCTCTTGTGTTTTTGATGTGAGTGGAAAGTGTTGAAAGTGTGGAAGGCAATTCATCTGAAAGGTGAATGCTCACTGCGAAAGTTTTTCTGTTATTTCTCATCAGTGTGGATCACTGTTTATCGTACGTGGCATGGATACACGTATTGAGACACTCCCATTGTAATCCAATTGATTAAAAAAATGCAGACACCCCGTTTATGTAGAAAATGTTAAAAATGACAAAAATGGACAAAGAGGTGTTTTTCACAGGACAGCGACAATATGCAAGTCCCACATCCCTCAATACGGTATAGAACTCCTATACAAAGTCAGCGTGATCGGCGCCAAAAATGCTAACTGAATGGTCACTGTGCTGACCTGTTACACTACATATTTCAAACAATCATAAGAATAGTAAATTCTGTCGTGATGGTTCACTCACCTCACTGTTTGGAATACGAATGGTTGTCTGTCTATGTACGCGCCCTCTGACTGGCTGATGACTCTGAATAGGATCAGTGGTAAAAAAACTAGATGGATGGCTTTTCCCATGGTCACCCAACTTGGGACCCAAGGACCCATAGTCAAATTCCCATTCCCCAAGTTCATTGTTTTCCTTTTCCTTCAATGGTTCTTATTTTCTCACTTGTCTCCTCCTCATCAGTCATCCTAGTAGCTCGTGTCGGTCCCTCTCCTCCTTCTGTAGTGCCGCTCTAATTGAACATGGGGTCGGTGGTGGTACAGAATCTTCCAGCTGAGTAGAGGAGAAAGACTTTAATTCCAGCTCTCAGGATGGGACCGTGACACACAATGGCCCTGCCATCCTCTCTGCCCCCATAGATTCCCTGCTGAAAGCCTTCTCCTCAGGCAGCTTTTTAATAGGCCTTCTCTAAGCCTACATGCACACACGCACACATACACACATGAACGTACACACACACACACACACACACACAAGTATCAAGGCGCAAGTACACGTGCACCTTTGCAACAAAACGCATGTACCCAGTCCGCACATTCAAAGTCATTGACCCCCCTGTGTGTATCTGTCACTTGTGCTGCAGCTCACGCTGCTTTGGGCTGTCGGAGGTGCTCCAAAGGCCAGATGACAGCCTTTTAACTCTCCATATCGTGCAGAGGTGGAGCCGCTAAGCAAAGGCTACTTCTTTGCCGGGTCGCAATTGTAAGGAAAGCACTCAAGAACCGACTTTAGGCGAGGTTCTTGACAATTCTCTCCCCTGTATTTTAAAAGCACTTGATGCACGCTGATTTATGAGGAAAAAAAAATTGATGACAGCTGGGTGCTGTTCCTGATTTTGGAGTGTAGCTCAGTTCTTCAAGAAACTAAATTTGAGGGCAGCTCGAACACATGGAAATCATCATTTCGTAAGGTCTTTAGATTTAATGTTAACGTTTGTGGCTTTGTTGGCCTGGGTTTTATTTTTTTCCCCCCCAAAGAGTTACAGGAGAACATCAAAAGTTGATCATAATGCATTCTGGGATGCTGGAAGAATATTTTATTTGGCCACTGAAAAATAATGGAATGAATCTCTCGCCAACATATTCATGTTTTAACACTTCTATTAACTCTTTCAAAGCCCACCATGTATGCGCCATGCCGCGTCACGTGGTAGCGCAGATGGGAAATGGATCACATGCGCTCATTCATGAGTGAACCATATGGAAACACGTGTTGTTGTCATCACACACACACACACACACACACACACACACACACACACACACACACATTACATCATTTAACCACAGCATCATACTGGGCAACGTGGTTCTTTGTGGTGCACACACAACTACAACCACCGTTATAAGCTTATTTTTAAAGAAGTACTACTTTGACCATCTCAATTCAAAAGTGAGCATTATTATCGTTTGAAATGTACAAGCTGAACAAGCTGGTTCTGCACATATACATAAAGTTGAGGACTGATTGGTGTATGTGTCCAATTGACAGTAATTTCTACAAATGGCATTGCTTGAATTGATTTGTGTTCATTCGAAGTAATCTATTCCATCTGTCAGGGAAAACTGAGCTTACACAGATCTTTAGAAAACAATATTTTTACGTCTTTTGTTCTTACATTCACATGCAAATATTTTTTATTTATTTAGTGATTTATTTTTACTCACTTTTTAAGCTAAGGTGGAGTCAGAGTGAAGACTTTCCAAAACTCAGATTTTCAGCGTGTTCAATGTGTTTTCATGTGGGCAAAGTTGTTTTTTTTTTTAAAGCCCTTTATATTTGGCCATCACCGTAGGTCTTTATTACTCCAGAGGTAAGAAATTATATGTCGTGGCAAAAAAATGCTGCCTCACAAAAGGTAACCCAAGCATTGATCTCTTGTTTTTCAATTACATTTTTGACACGTTATAGGAATGAACTCAAATGCCGTTATAGGTTCAAAGTGTTAAAATGTGACGTGCAAAGCAAACAGAGGCTCCCCATTTTGTGCTACAAAACAAACAAAAGTTCCTTCCATTCAGACGAGCCCGGAAATAAGTCCTGTGCTCATCTTAACATTTGTGCTTTGCTTCACGTTTCCAGAACGCTGTCTTGTTATTCTCAAGGCAGTCTTGGCAGGCGGCTAACAACTAGCGTCGATTTACGGCTGACTGGCGAACAAATAAACAAGCTGTATCATTAACTTAAAATGTGGCCAGGGCATGAATAATTTTGGGCTCAGCTTTTCTCTCTGTCTCTCTCTCTCTTTTTATGTTTGGCTTTTGCTGTGAGAAAAGTGTACAAACGCTGTCAAGTGACATTGGAATTTTGAATGCAACTGTAGCTGAAGGCAGCAAGTGGACCTCTGCCATTATTTCTTTAATACGGAGTTAATGCACTGTAAATAACATCAGATGGCATAATCAGAATTAGAATCAAACATTATTGAGACATAAGATCCTTATTCCACACATTGTGGAATATTTAATTAAACCCCTGTGTTACATGTTTGCATATTTAAGCTGTTGAATATTATCAGTAGGCACAAATACACATGAATAACTGACATTGAGTGACAGCACAAATCAACAAGTTTCAGCGTCTTTCACCACACTCTCAACATCCCGGACGAGATAGCCCAACCAGTGTGATCACTGTGGATTGCTGTCGGGTCTGGCAGTCGCCGTAGACGGCAGAGGGAACGTAAACACATCAATTCAGGGTTGCCGAGCTCAAGGCTGGGCTAAGAAGCAGTGACTCAAAACTTTGTTGCCGAGCCCCTACCGCTCCGATGCATAACACAAAAAAACGGGTCATTTCTAATTACAACTAGTGACACGTGATATTTTGGATATTAACACGATGGTTTTTGAAACCTGAACACAATGTCAATACTTACTCATAATGTCACGTTGCAAGGTGGTGGTGGACCCCAAAAAGCAGGCAGGAGGGAGGAGCAGGGTGTACTTGAAGAAGTGTATTAATAAAACACAGAAAACTAAATCCTAAACAAACAAAGTCCTAACAACAAAACGAATCCAAAGTATCAAACAAAACCATGACTAAAGCTCAAAAAACTAGAACTGAACCATGACAGAAACAAACATGACAGGGTAAGCAAACAAACAATGACCCGACCATGAGTGGTCGGGCAAGAGTCCTTTTATACCACTAATTACATAACGACCAACAGGTGTGCAGCTGCAGGGGGAGCCCTGCAGTGCCACCTGTTGGTTCCAAACCGAAAAATGACACGTAAAGGCAAAATCTTCTGTCAACTTTCACATTGCTGTACTGATGTCTATGGCGACAATCGATCTGTGAATTTTATCTGTTACTTGGAGAATCCCCTTCTTCGATTAGCTGACAACTTTCACCCCCCCCTTAAAAAAAAACCCAGACAAATAAGATCATACGGGTTGAAATTCCGAGGTGTGCGCCTAATGGACTCCTTCAAATTTCCCAAATGTTTGAAATCGGAAATTGGCTCCCCTTGTTTTATGTTGTCTTGAGAGGGAAGAAATTTCATCTGTGCTGCACATTTGACAATAAAGTTGTACAGTCAAACCTCGGTTTTCGTCCATAATCCGTTCCAGAAGCCTGTTCGAAAACCGAAATTGATCGAAAACCGAAACCACGCTCTTTTTAAAATAAAAATGTTTACTGAACACGTCTGCTCACAACGGAAAGCAACACGAGGAAGCGTCACTTCCTCGTCTACCCGAGGAAGCGTCACTTCCTCGTGTAAGGAAGGTGAGAGGAGTCAAATGGTGCATTCAAGTGCGCTCAGTTTGTTCGAGAACCGAAATTTATTCGTCAGGCGAGGAATAAAAAAGTCGAAATTTTTGGTTGAAAACCGAATTGGACGAGAACCGAGACGTTCGAAAACCGAGGTTTGACTGTATTAGTCTTGACTTGACTTGACTTGATGCCATTCTGTATTCGTTCAGCTCAGGCTATCGGAACTTTGCTGATATGTTTTTGCCCTGAATACTACTTCTGCCTGCTGGAAAGAGTTGGGGTTATTGTGCAACATCTTTCCATTCAGCTCTTCCCGTTTTTTTTTTTTTTTTGGTGCCTTTGTCTCTCCTCCGTCACCCTGTGGTATGACTTTTCTATTTCCTTCCAGCCACCAGCCTCTTCCAGTGTCCCCGGACTAGATGTTCCGTAGCGATATAAAGAGACAGTGTTCAGTCAGGATGGGAAGGGAGACAGACACCTTATCCGCTCAGTGTGACACCTCTTTCTTATTGATCTGGGCAGAATGAAGGGTAACAAGGCCACCTTTTTGTTTGTATCCATACGGAGAAAAACAAAACAAAATAGGGAAGCACAAGAGCTTGTTGCTGTTTCTATCGGCCTCTGTGTGCTTATCTGATTGATAAACAAGGTCATTTCGAGGATGCTACAGTGGCAGAAAACAAAGCGGCTGATGCAGCAGCCCGCTTGCAAATCGGCAAGTGTATGTGCCAATGCGTACAGGGCATGAGACCATCCATCGATCTGCAGGGAAAAATAATTTGCTGTGGCACTAAAGCGGGGGGTGGGATGGGTGTGGGAGGGCTAACGTTATGTCGTTAGCCGGTGTCAGATCTAGGCAACTTTCAATGTTCCTGCTAACTGAGACAAAAAGAGCCAAGCGCTGACAACGGTGCAGTATAATCTGATTGGCGCACTTGTCTGCAAACAGTCAAGCACAATAATTTCAATCTTTTTCTGCGGCATAAAAGCTTTTTTCTAGCACACTAAAGAAGTCCCATATGGTGTGATTTCAGTCAGCTTCCTCGTCTTCGCAGTTTGCTTTTGCAGAGCTGGCCAATTAATTGAAACTTTTTCATGATATCAATTTTCGCTTCTCTCAAACTTATAAACAGTATAATGGAAGAAAGATGATTAATGTGCCCAACTGCGTGGTATGTATTGCCTACTGCCCGGAAATGGCTGGGATAGGCTCCGGTATGCCCATCACCCTCATGAAGATAAGCGGATCAGAAAATGGATGGATGGATGGACGGACAACAAAGTATGGGTAAGATAAAATACGATAAAGAGCTGCTTATGCCTATACACGGTTGAATGTGTGTAAAGATGCATTGCGGCAATTGTGAGGATGCAGCAGAATGAAATTGCAAGAGGATTGAATTCCACATGATAACAATGATCATCATTAACAATGATCAGCTCATCAGCAAGCCCTGCAGAAGCCTAATAATGATCCTGATCATTTGAATAAGGCGTGTTGGAGAAGGAAAACAGCTAAAGTGGTCAACATGCAAGAATGAATGGGCATGAGGCTATAATATTACGTTTAGAAATCGCTAAATAATTGAAGTAATTGGGATTTAAATATTTGTCAGAATAATTGTGATTTTTTTTTCCATAATCACCCAGCTCTGAGCTGGTAATATAGAGCAGAGGATCGGGTCAAAACAATGAAGTTGGTCACAAAGTACGTCAAGCTAAGGCACAAGAAAAAACACATTGAAACTGAAACATTTATTTTGTGAATGCAAACACTTTGTTTTTCTTCTTTCTTCTTTCTACCCACAATTTTGCTGCTGTAGACTGTAAATTTCCCCAGTGTGGGACAAATAAAGGATATCTTAATCTTAATTAATTAAATGGCTAAGGAAGGATGGGCATGAAATGAACAAAACATGACTTTTTTCTTTTTTTTACTAATTATCTTACCAAAACAAAATTACAGTACATTTAATGTTGCACTTAATAATCAGTCTAACCTTATACGAAGATAGTTCGCCGTTTGGTGCCACTGCCTTCGCTCATTGTAGCGTGTCACATGACAAATAATGCGGTTTCAGCGCAACACGATATGGTCTCTCATGTATTTACCCACAGCATCGACAAGTTGTGGAATCATCCTGAACAGTTAAAGAGACGACACAACACAGCAAGACATGTCATAACAAGCCATGTAATTCAAGTGCTTTGGTTACTTGGGAATTTTCTCTCAACAGGCTGTATTTTCACTTTATTTACTTGATATATGCAGAGCAAATCCCAGCAGATATCATGATAGCTTAACAATTGAATTTTACAATAACATATGATGTCAACTAAATATTTCTTTTATTCACAATTACTGAATTTACTGCGGTCCTCACGTGTGGAATGTCATTCCATTTCAATCGGGGAATAACGAAAGAATAATTTTTTTTATGGCCCAGGTGGTATTTATATGCATTAGTTGTTTGAATGCACCCATGTATTATTTATACATGAAAATATGGAACTGGTTGGCAAGTGTGTGGCCCTGAACTATTTGTTGGTGTAAATCAATCCAGCTCATGTGCTCATATGTCAATCACTTAGCTAAGAAAGTGAATATGAAGATATTAATATAGGCGAATATTCATCAATGAGCAAAACACAAAGCCTTAACGACATAGTGATGAATCGGGATTCATACAGGAATGCATGAGTCTGCACCTTGTTCAGCTACTGTATGAACCCGGCAGGAGTCATGGATTTGTCATCATCTCAATGTATGATTTGGTGTCTGGAAATGTTTCTATGAGCCAGATTAAACTGTGCATTTCCTTTTATTTCACAATTTGAAAGATTTCGCAGGCGTCTTCATAACATGTGTGTGAAATGCTTTCAACGGGATCAAAAAGTACAACACCCATTTCCCCATCTTTTTAGAGTGTACAGAACCTGAAATGAGACAGTTTTGGGAGAGGTGGTTCTGGCTCATTTAAATGAGCACTGCCAACACTGAGCAGGGGTTTGTTACCATGACAATGATAGGGTGTTTCGATGAACCGGATCCATTGCAACCAAGTTTTTCAGTGTTTGAAGAGGACAGAAAACATGAAAACACAAAAGGAATCATTTGTAGTTTCACTCATGGTGGCAGAACTGCGTCACCATGCTGTCAAATTACGATTAATCTTTGGCCCGCTGCACACTGACCCATGTGGCCAAAAGTGACTGAACTGGACAATCGTGAAATTAAAATTCAGTTGGTGACTCCCGCTGCACACCAGGCGATTGGGCCCCACACATGCTGTATAAACCAACTTGCTCCAACTGAAAAAATGTGAACAATATTTTAAATTTAAAAAAATATAATAATAATATTTTAAGGCTCCACACACTCTAAGAATTATACAATTGGTATGTAGTTACATTTTTTTGATTAACATTTTATGTTTTTTTTTCTGACGCATGCGGCCTATTTTGTAGTTTCAGTGGATTTTATAATTCACCCTGAACTGTAATTAACTAGGTCTTGTGAAGGCTATTGCGCCTAGTGATGAAATCTTTTTGTCATTATTACAGAGTTCTGTTCATCCTGACGCACTATTTGCCCTGAGGCGGACCGTTCTGTGCATGTTTGTGTTTGACAATGAAAGGGTTCTCCCAGGCTCCGGGCCCTGCAGGTAATGAAGCCCCGTCTGCTGAAACGTGCACATTGTCTTGATCCTTGAGGGTTTTCGCGTGCGTGTGTGTGTGTGTGTGTATGTGTGTGTGTGTGTGTGTGTGTAAGGGTGTGGCCCAGCATGCGTGTCTGGGAAGATGTGATTTCACAATGACAAAGCGCTGTAATAGTAGGCTAGGCTTTAGCCATGAATGACGAGGGATAATCCATCGGTTAACCAACAAAGCTCCCAGAACACCCACACTCCAAAGGTTCTAAAGGCTTCACAGTGGGTGAGAGTGGAAGGAATAAAAACAGATTTAAAGAGAATCAAGTTGTTTTTTCCCAAACAATTTAGTTGCATGGCTGTGGAGCTTTCATATTAACTGATCATAATCCTTCACCTTAACATGTGATGCTCTTCAGCGGGACTGTCCCTGTGAGTGATAGCGCGTTTGCTAAGCGTGTTTTTTTTGCATGACTTCTATGCTTTTTCAGCCAAAAATATACTCTTTCCAGCAAATGAAATCTTGGCGATAAATGTCTTTGCACGCTGGTGCCGGAGCCGTGGCTCTGCATCTTAAAGAACCAGCTTGGACAGATTGTCATCTTCTTTCTTCAGCTGATGCTTTATCTGGATTTCTCACACTGGTCCGTCTTTGGCAGGATTGATGCCACGCTGGATGACAGTCAGTACATTTCTAAATGTATTGACCCATCTTCTCTCGGCATGTTAATGTCTGATTTGGTCCCAGTGATAGGAGATGTCAACAGGCTACATTTTCGCAAAAAGGAAATCTGAGTCAATCTTTAGAGGGAGTAGATAAAACTGCAGGATGTGAATGCAGTCTCCCAAATTTGATTTCCCTTAGCAGCATATCATGCTGATGCAACTGTGACATAGTTCCGATCTTGCCGGTGACTGGCAAATTTGTTTCCGGTTAACTTTTACTCCTTTCACAACATCGGGAAATACAAACAGAAAAACTTGAGTGCTTCACATGCCGAAAAAAAAAAGAGTGATTATCATCTGAGGGACAATTTTACAGTTAAAGAAAATGGTGGGTGACTCAAATGTTTAGGGAGAGATTTGTCTCAAAGTTATTCACACAAATACATCTTCGAGTTTCACGTGTTTTTCAGATCCATAAATATATTTGCGATTTTCACACGTTTTTCAATGTTGTGTGTGCATTTGTCACGACTTATCATTTGTAAATAAATCAACTCTGCATGCGGATTGTCAAATGTGTTTGTGGATCAGCACACACGCGCATTTATTTTTGACATAAGATATTCCCCCATACAACAGTTCTCACGATTCACATGTTTTGAAAGGCCATTCCTCCTTCATCCACTAGGAGGCAGTGTTGTTGTCTCCAGTGAACGGGAACGAGCTAGCTCCCGCTTTTTGTTTAAACCTTGGAAATTGAAAAACGGAAAACGAGTCTTTACCTGACCTTTTATCATGTGTTTGCAAACAAGCCTGGGACCCACTGACGTCACCAGACTGTTCTATTCTTTGTTTGAAATGTGTTTCCAGTCCTTTACCGCAGCCTCTTTCAGTTCTTATTTGTTTCGGGGGAGGAGGGGTGGGGTTCCTTTGGTTTTCTCTTCAGGAGGTAAAATGCAGGCTCTATTGTGTTAAGGCCCTGTGATTGACTTTGCCAGTCTAAGACCTTCCACTAATCCATCTGGCTCCCCTTGTGACTGTTCCTCCGCATTTCTTTCAGGAGGTTCTCATGAGTATTGGTACATCGGTTTTGGCCAATATCAACAGCAGTCTCTCTTCTGGTATAGTTCTCTAATGGTTTAAACATGCTGTGGCACAACCCTTGCTCAAGAAACCTGGCCTTGATCAAGGTGCACTGTCAAATTTTAGGCCCATTTCCAAGATGCCTTTCATTTCAAAAATTCTGGGGCAGATGCAGTTAATATCTTTCTTGGATCAAAATGACGTTTTGGAGGTCTTCCAGTCAGGTTTCAAGATGATACATAGCACAGAGTCAGCCCTGTTACGACTTTTTAATGACATCCTCCTGACACTGGAGACAATGTGTGTCTGGTTTTATTTGATTTAACTGCATCATTTGATACAGTGGATCACAGTATATTATTCTGTTGACTCATTTGCAGCTTCTGATGGCCATTGGCGGTAGCGCCCTAAAGTGGTTTAGGTCCTATTTAACTGACAGAACCTTTTGTGTTAGCCTTGGTTTCTCTGAGTCATGAACTCCCCCACTGTCGTGTGGTGTTCCACAGGGCTCAATTCTGGGGCCTCTACCCGGTCTCATTCTAACTGCTCCCTTTGGGTTCCATCTTAAGGAAACATGATATTTCCTTCCACAGCTGTGATGATTGTCAGATCTATGTCCTGCTGAGCAAAAAAATTCATTGAGTCCACCTTTATCCTGTCTAGGGGAAATCAAGACCTGGATGGCACTGAATTTCTGGAATTACAATGAAAAGTACACAGAAGTGATGGTGTTTGGTCCCAGTAGCCTTCGTACATCCCATCCTGGGGACTTGGGACCCCTGGCTCCTAATCGCAAGTGAACAGTCTCGAACTTGAGTCTTAAACTGGACACTGATTTGAAATTGGACTGGCAAACTGGGCCCGTTGTTAAATCCTGCTTCTTTCATCTTCGGCAGCTGGCTAAAGTAAAGCCTTTCCTATCTCAAGAGCACTTTGAAACAGTAATTTAGATCTGGATTACTGTAATGCACTTTATTTGGAGTCAGACAATCCTCTATTTAGCATCTCCAGTTGGTCCACAATGCTGCTGGTCGCTCCTTGACTGGTACTCATAAGAGGGAGCATATAACTCCTACTCTGGCATCCCTTCACTGGCTCCTTTTATGATCCCATTATTTGTTTTCAAATCTTTAAATGGCCTCACCCGACTGTACTTCTCTGAGCTCCTCCGCCTCTACGCACCGGCCCGGTGCCTCAGGTCTGCAGACCAGACATGATTAGAAGTACAGAGAACTAAGTGGTGACTCAGAGGGGATTGAGCCTTTTCCGTTTCCAGGTACAGCAATTTGTATACAGTGGTGGTTGTTTTAAAGTGCTCTATAAAACTAATTGAATTGAGTCCCCCCCCACTCATGAAGTGCCTTGTTGTTTTGGGTCATTATCTTGCTGCATGGAGAAGCTTCTCCTGATTAATTTGGATCCATTGAAGTGAAAAGACAATTTTGTGATGTGTGTGATTTATTCATTTATGTATTCATATTGTGTCTACATAAGTTCTGTGCTTAAGAAGTGCAGTCCACAAATATTGAGCTGGGAAAAAAATGGCAGTTAGATTCCGCACTCGCAACTTATGATAGGGAAACCTAGTTTATGCTGTTATCTTATTCTTTTGTCAAACGCTCAAAAATACACCATGGCAACATTGCTGCTGGCGTCATGGTTTCTTTTCATCAGCGATGGAGGAGCATCAATAACTAAAAGCCCATCTGCCCTAAACGGTATCATACAGTATTTGATCAATGCTGAAATGTCTGCTACATAACCTCTGTATGGCAAGTAACAAACCCCCTCTTTTGTATTTTGTTTCCAATGTGTGCGGAGGGTGGGGGTCGTTTATAAAATGATGGAAGCTAATATCACTCCTATAGCTACACGATTCGGTTCACAGGCTCACAGCAGTGCTCATTTTAGACATCCACTGCATTTGGAAACTTGAAAATATAGCCCACGTTTTACTATTTTTTTCTCATCAAGTTTGCTCTCTTTTCATTTTCCCACTGTTGTGAATGGAGCTGGAATTGGAAACTAATTTGCCGATCATGGGTGTGATCGTGAGTACGCCGCCAACCGGGTGCACAGTCCATTTAGACAGGAGATATTGAACAGCTGGAAACTCACACCAAAGCTCAATTAAAAGTCAACTAACCCATCCTTAATGTTTTTCTTCAGGAGGTTTTAAAAACACAAAGACCCCCCCCCCCCAAAAGAATTGCTTTAAATGACTCAGATCAAACAAAGTAAAATATACAGTACTTGACAAGCAGACGGTGTTTCTTTCTAAGTCATTCAAGTGTGACACTATTATTTCCATCAAGAAAGCCCTTCAGCCTTGTTGTTGCTTCGTCGTATTTCAGTGAAGAAACATTGTCCAGGTCTGATAAAATCACTGCCATGGAGGCATCCATGCATGTTTTCGGAGGGCTCCATTTAATGCATTTTTGCTTTCGTGATTTAACCCTTTCAGGTAACCTAATAAGCCGTCCACTGTAGTAACTGCTGTCCCTGAAAGGGTTATACCAGGATCAGACTTTGCATTCAGTAATGTGAGGAGAATATGGGCCGAATCCACAAAGATTGAACTGCGGCCGCTGACAACATCTTTAATCGTTCATTCGCGCCTGCAGTTCGCACCCTGTTAACGTCCTATTCATAAAAGCATATTGGACACACCTGCGCAAACACGCCCACAAAGTTTGACAGCTGAGTGCGGTTTGTACCCGTTTCCCCCGTGATTGCACACAGGACTGTCGGACATCCTGAAGGTTCTGGATAGAATCGGAGCCTTCAGACGTAGACTCAGGGAAGTTGATTTAACAAAAATATTTATTTACAAAGAAAAAATAGGCGCAAGGCCGACAAATAATGACGCTGGACAACATGCCAGGAATAATACGAAGAAAACAAATAGCGCTTGCACAAGGAAGGAAAAAACACAAACTAAAACAGTTTGTAAGAAAAAAAACATACACTTACATACACCAAGCACTACTTACCTGAATAACGAAGAACATAAGCAAAGGCAAGAGCCAAAAAACAGAGTAAACCTAAATCAAGGCAAGAGCCAAAAACAAAACGAGAGTAGTAAGAGAGCGCCTCAACAAAATGCACATGAACAATCACTTGCGCAAGGTGAAAATATCCAACAGTTTGACGTGGGTCCGTGAGGTCCTTAAATAGTCCCAATAATTGTGATGCCAGACAGGTGTGTAGCAGGAAAACCGGGAACGCCTCTGCCACCTGCTGGACACTAACAGAACGTAATCACGACAAATTATAAATGGAGGCTTTGCACCAAAAAACGCTGCACAGAACAATAGCACTTAGGAAGTGACTTCTTTGATCAATTCATGTCGCAACTCAAAATGCACCTGTTCCAAATTGCTTACTCTACCTGTCATTTAGAAATGCCCTTTTGTTTTTTTGGGAGGCGGGGAGGTCGGAGGGGGGGGGGGCGCTTAATTTTTGGATGGTGTGTCTTGTATATGTCATAGCATTCCCTCACTTTGCTCTGGCAATGCGGCCCTTTGCCAACAGAAACTTCAACTGAGTAGTTTACTTTCTAAGCTTCTGTCCAATAAGCTTGGACCATCTGATCATATGCTCAAGCTAAAGTGCTGTAACATCCATTTATTATTTGTGTGTGTGTGAGGGCGGGGCCAGTTGTGTTGGGGGTGACGTCATGTAAGAGGGGACAAGCCAGGGAGAAAGATTGGCTCAGGCCGTCAGTTTGAGTGTGAGGCGTACAGGCATGAGTTGTGGCCATCAGCAGCTCTGTTGTGTCCTATTTGTTGCCATTATGTTTATTAAAAAAAAGCAAACAGATTGTATCGGTGACTGAGTGCATCCTTGACCACACTGAAGGGCATTGAGAGGAAAAAAAAAAGCAGAACATGATATTTATTTTCTGAATTGTTCAATTTGTTTGCCGTGAGGACGGAGCATTATTGCACTCGGCCATGAATCCAACATTTAATATTTATCTTTGGACATCACTGCAGAATACAATGCATTACATCATTCTTTATAGGCCACCTCAATAATAATAATGTCCTGATAAAATACAGTTGCAGGCGAACACATAAAAGCAGTGATCATGTTATTTTCTCCAAGTGATCTGTGAGCATTAACTGCCATAAACATTGCGTTTTATATATCAAGCAATGAATTCAAATAGTCTTATTGTGTTCCTCCTCTGTATTTCTTTTTGTGCAAGAATGCGTCTGATTACAGAGCCTGGCTGAGCTTCAATAAATTGAACGAATTGGAAAAAAAAAAGTCCCTTGATGCGCTGTGTTGCTTTAGTCCGTTGAGCTCTTTTGCTTATAGCTCAGCCACATTGCAAATGTTTGCGCTTGCTCATGAAACCACCATGTACCTCCAGCCCTCAAATAGTAACAAATTGTCTCTTGATAAGTCTCTTTTCAAAGCTCGGCTTCAGTTGCTGACAACACGTGTTTACCTGGCACGTGAAGGCATTCTTTTTTTTTTGTTCATAGCAAAAATTTGACTTGCCGCTGCCTGTCATTTAATTATCCCTTCAAACGAACCATTGCCCGGACACCGTCAGGCTTTAATGCATCAGTACGAGCACTTGTATTTGCTCTCTAAGCACCTCTCCATGAGCGAGTGTGTCTAATTGCCGGTCTCACCCCTGGGCTTTTAAGAAAAGAGGATCGGAAGAAGTACTGATAGATAGCTATTAGTCTAATAACCATTCTTAAATTTCTAAATAGGGATGGTGGTGAAAGTTAATAGACAGACCAGAGCACTCCCAGTATGTTAGCATGTGATATATTTGGTGTGCACTGGTGTGCTGCTCCAGCTCACCGTTGACCCCAGTTAGGACAAATTCTGAAGACGATGGATGGATGGAGTGGTTTGTTTGTGGTTGTGGATTTCCTTCTTGCAAAAGTTGCAAGTTGCAACATCAGTCATTTATTTTTCCATTTGGAGTAGCCAGATGAATGACCAATCTATGCATAGGGGGAGTTTTTCATATATGTTAAAACAGTTATTGTGACTTAATAGCAGTACGTGATAAATATGATCTATGAAAAAAAAATGTCTCTTAATTTGATTTACATTGGACCCTGACTCTCTGCGAGGCAAATGGACCAAGCCCGAGTGGAATACCAAAAATCCAGGAATGAATAATGGACTCCCCTTAGAGGTGCTATGAAAGCAACCCCACCCCCTTGCAGAAGTCGTGACTTTGGAGGTGTCAGTCATTTGTCACACACTTGCAGGCACACCCCCTCCACTTTGCACTGACCTATTACCTACCGCCTTACCCCAGAGAGGCATATTCATAACGGAGTGTTACTACAACACAAAATCTTATCAGTCTGAAGTTTTTTTTATTTTGCAAGGCTGCCAGTGTGTGCCCGCAATGAAAGTGCACGACAAATGATTGACACCTCATAAGTCATGACTGACTGTCTCTTCTTGTTTGTTTCTCCTAGGGCACAATTTTTTCTTGTGTATCAAATGATCAAATTAGAGGCACCAGATGGGGCCAGAGTTGGCAGATTTTTTTTCACACATCTTATTTGTCGTGTACTACTCTCAAGACACAATCACTGTTTCAACAGATATGATGAAAAAGTTTTTTTTTCCAAGTGCAAACTCCGCTCGAAGAGAAGTGTGTGCCTACTGCTTCCTAACCTATTTTGTTAGTGCGAGGAATAAGAAAGCAGACCGTGCTCCTTTCTCTCTGAAATTATATTATCAAATTGCTGATTGCAGATGATAACTGAGATATGACCTCGCCTAAAGAAAAATAGACAGAAACCCTCACACAGCCATACGGTTGTATTTGAACTGTATCCTTGCATGCAGGATTTGTCCTATCCCTTGCCTATGAAAGGTTGAAATGGTTGCTTGATAACGTCCACTTCAGTTGCCCCATGAGATGCAGAAGAAACACACATATGTACACAGACCCAGAGTCCACCTCCACGTTCAAATGACAATATGCCTTTTTTTGGGGGGTTGGGGGGGGCGGTCTGTGCTGGTAATGAGTGTGGCCAGGCGGCTGGACAAATGAATGAAACGGCTACAGAATCACTGGCTGTGTTTGATTCGCCTTCACTAATTGAAAGAGACCATCTGATAAATTGAGAGGATGGGATGTACATCAGAATAGCAAGAGGCACTTCTTTGTTGTTCCCCATTGCCAAGCAAATCACACCCCAGCCTGTGTTGGAACATTCAGAGGGGGTGTGTTTCCTGTGTGTGTGTTTGTGTGTGTGTGTGTGTGTGTGTGTGTGTGTGTGTGTGTGTGTGTGTGTGTGTGTGTCAGAGAGAGCGAGAGCGAGAGAGAGAGAGGTGGGGTTGCTAGGATGTGTGCACATGCGGCCCGCTGAAAGCAAATGAAGGAGCACTTGTGTCAGCATTCGAGCGAGAACGATGAGCCAAAAGCGACAACGCCACCCTTTTCTTTCTGATTAGTGAGAGCACACCCCTTTCTTTTCCGTGTATTTGACCTAACACACACAGCTCATGCGATAGTGGTTGGGATATGACAGCGAAGGTGGATAAGAAGGGGCCAAGAATGTTTCAAATCCCAATTATAGCGACCAAAATGATTCAGATGTACAATAAAAAGCAAGAATGGGTTGGCTGGAATCTGATTTTAAGTGTTTGAAATGTTCCGTTGTCCCCTGCGACAGTCTGCCGGCCAGTTCGGGGTATAGTCTGGCGTCCGCCCAAAGTCAGCTGGGATAGGTTCCAGTACCCCATCGACCCATCCCCTGCAACCCTGTTCTGGATAAGCAGTGTTGAAAATGGATGGATGTGTTCCGTTACAATTATATGCAGTAGCACTGCTGTGAATAGCAAATTCACCTCGTAGTTAGCACCCTAAAAAAGGTTTAACATTGCTTCTAGATGCCACACGATGGTGGCAAAACGCAATTTTAGTCCAAATGAAGCATTTCGCCTCACCACAACAAAGTTCAAAAATGTTTCATGAAGGCACAACAACACAGCAACATTTTTTCAGCGAACAATGGAGGATATGTTCCAAGACGTTATCTGCAAATAGATAAATTCATGAATGCCGACCTTGTGGGGGTTCACTGCATACAGTGTTGCGAATATTATGCTCATTTTCCATTACAGCAAGTTGGCTGCCATAAGGACATCTCTCAACTGACAGCTGCCTTCTTTGTTGTGTGAAGTTAGAAAAAGTAAGCCGGAAGCCATTTTATTCTGATCACACGAATGCCTCTTTGCTAACATACCATGTTGCAAAAACCAGATGCGCTGTCATAATTAATAGCTTACCTCTGCCTTTTGTGTGCTGTGAATTAAAACAACAAGAATTCAAATACAAACTGGACTCACTTGCTATGACTATTAGAGCATATTTGAGAGGCACCAGCTTGTACACTTTGATCGATACATGGACCTGCACCAAGACATACTGGGGTTTTCCTTGCTCTGAGCTCCATCCACTAACATTTCAATTTTACAAAATGTTTTTTGCGTAATTTTGCCCACAAAAACATAGCTTCTTATAACAATTAGATTCTTTCACGTACGGTATGTGTTGTTGCAATTTACACGTGTCCATCAGCAGATTTTGAAAATGTATGGTATTTACTTGGCGGCTCGGTGACCAGTGGTTAGGGCGTTGACCTCACAGTGCGGAGGTACCGGGTTCAATTCCAGCTCCGGCCTCCCTGTGTGGAGTTTGCATGTTCTCCCTGGGCCTGCGTGGGTTTTCACCGGGTACTCCGGTTTCCTCCCACATTCCAAAAAACATGCATGGCAGGCTGACTGAACACTCTAAATCAGGGGTGGGCACAACACTTGATTCAAATGAATCGAAACTGTCCCTAGGTGTGAGTGTGAGCGCGGATGGTTGTTCGTCTGTGTGTGCCCTGCAATTGGCTGGCAACCGGTTCAGGGTGTCACCCGCCTACTGCCCGAAGACGGCTGGGATAGGCTCCAGCGACCCTTGTGAGGATAAGCGGATTGGAAAATGAATGAATGAATGAACGTACTTACTTGAAATATATAGGACCTGTGGATGTTTTTTCAACAGTAGAGTTTGGTCTCAGAAACAGAGGAGGCACAGCGGGAGTTTTGTTTGTATCGAAGCATTTATTGTATTTTTGTGTGGTGTTTTATATTTATTATGGACAAGACTCTTTACGCCATTGCTGTATTTTGTGCTTTAGAAATAAGTTTGAGTCGGGGACTGTATATTGTCGAACATATCTTTACAGGAGCAGAGCATATGATGGTTATCACTTCCAACCGAATTACCCACACTGAAACACTTGAGATTTTCATTCCGTTATCACCCCTTTCTCCTTTGTTGTCAACATCTTATCTGTCCCCAGCTGTACTTTCACGTCGTATCGTTTTCTGGATGTTTATTTAAATGTATGCATGTGCTGGTGTGTATGCATTCCTCCACAGCTCATTAGTGGCTTAGATCTTTTGCTCTGAGCGGTAGTTAGTCCAGATGTTTGGTATCTGCAGGAACATTCTATTTTGGAAACTTTCCCACATGCTTTCTGGTGTGGTTGAGTCTGCGCTTGCCCCGAACTTCAAAACAACCCTGCTCTAAAAATAGTCTGAAGCGAGTCGTAATCATTCTAAGGACTCTTGATGGCTCTGATGGGGCAATGTGCATTCAGGACATACATCAAGCACTCTTGTAACAACCTGCATATAGAAGCTGAAGCCCCAAGCTCAGAACTTTGAGGCGGTAGTTCTAACCGATCAAACCAAAAATTAACAAACCACTTCTACAATGTATTTCTGTGCAGTAATGTTTTATTTCAACTATACATGCCGTGTTAAAAAAAAAAAAAAATCAACAAAAAATATGAAACAAAGACCATTACTATTTACACTTTCACAGTACATCTTTAAAACATTATCTACACGCTCAAATACTCTGGAGATCCAATATATACACCTGGCTTTGCATCGCCATGTTGCACAGCATTTAACTCTAAATGGCATGACCAAAACCGTTTTTTTTTCCTGCACATAAAAAGAGCTTAAAATGAATTTTAAAGGCTTCAATTTAGATTGCAACTGAAGAAGGAATTCATATTGCAATGTACAAGGCAGTTAAGCAGTGTATGTTGAATGGATGTCAGGTTGCAGGTGAAAAAAAACAAAAGAGCCCAAATACTGCTTAGCTGACAAGCAGGAATGAAGTCTTTACATACAATCATTACTTGTAAACAAAATGTGGCTTTGGGCTAAAGAGGCAGCTGATATTTAGGTTAGGTGTCACTCATGTAGATTGTGAAATTAAATCATTCCTAAAGTTGTCCTTGCTGACCAATAAAAACTCAACTGAATTTGATTCGAATGGTTAACGGCTTTCGCTTGACCACCATTTTTAATACACTGGCCGCAGGCAGGATGTGCTGAATTGAGCCGACTGGTCCACAGTGCAAGGTCTGAACAGCGTACATCCCACTGTCAAAAATACATTCACTGCATGGCACCTCTGTGTGGTGGATTAATACATCGTCAACACCCACAATGCCCATCCTTTAAAACGTTTGCGTAGGACCCGGTCACAAGTGGACTGTCGGTCACTTATGACTAGGTAGTTCATTTTCGACACGTTTTGGCCTATGAAATGATTTATATGGTAAATGACAATTACATACTAACAACTATTGACATTGCCAATAATATACTGTACTGTGGTCGATAATTCCGAGAATAAGGCACAAAATGCACAGATTCATGTTCGCTTGCCTAAAAATATGCTTATTCCTTATTTATAGGATTTAAGTACTGTATATACACAAACTTGTCATTCCCAGCATGACTTATCTGGACACATTGGTAAATGTTGTGTTGATTGTACACTGGCCACTCACAGGGAAGCTGTATTGTTAATACGGGCATTGGAACCAACACTGAAGGTAAAATGAGCTTTTAAAGTCATGTATTATTTCAAGGTCAGTCTAATAATGTAACCAACATTGTGGTTGTCGGAGAAAGAAATGTTTCGTTTCACTATTGAAGAAAATGCCCCAATTCACACGCAACACGGCTCATCTGTGTTCTGAAGTCCTTTGAATGAGAAATATGCATTCTTGCTACATAAAGAAAACGTTTCTGCAGTACGATTCCAATAAGTCGAGGTTAGTATTCGGGTAATTGATCAGTCTGACGGTGCGTTTGGTTTTTGAAATGGTGCCTATCGGCTACTCTTTGAAGGAAAACAAAAGATGTGCATACCCATCTTAGGGTCATCCCACTCTGGTACAGCACTATATGCATCAAACACACACAGCTATGTCTAAAAACAATAGCAGCAAATGTATTGAGGATATCCCAGTGAGTTAAGAGTCCCTGTCCGAGTAGACAACCCAGTGTGACCATTTTAAAAGTAGCTCAAAACCTTATCACCTAAAAAAAAAAAAAAACACAAAAATGGTTGAGGCTTAGTTTAAAATTAGGTCAGAGAAGACCAAAGCAACACATTTCAGCGAGACAGTGACCTAGGTCTTAAGATGGATTTTAAGGTGCATCGTCTTAATGGCACCGCTCTTGACGTGTGAAGGCTTAACACGTGTTCGGGCCTTCATTCCCATCGGCCCACACAGATGCAAACATACATGACCAAAACACACGTCATCATTTACACTCTTGTGTTGTTTACGAATATTAGGTTGACTGCTGCCTTGCATAAAGGACAGCCGACAGCTCTGTTGCGTTCACATTAGTGGGAAGACAGTGCTCAAAGGCAGTGAAAAATGAGACCCATTCTTCAAGTATTCCACTGTTTCCAACCTGGTACCTCACACACAGACAGACACTGTGGTGTCATTGGTATCCTAATCCGTGTACCTAACTTGTGAAAACGGGTGACACCAAAGCACCGATGTCCACCGTATGACGAGCAGGATGGAAATGAAAATGAAAAACATCGGAGGAATATCTTTGGCCGCACGTGTGATTTTTTTTTTCCCTTTTAACTGAAGTGTGAGTGCATATCACTTAAAGGGGAACACACCTCAGGTTGATACACACACACACACACACACACACACTGGGGGTCAACCCACTCCGTAGCCGGGCCGTCCGGGCTCAAAGCTATAACTGTCAAGGCAGAGAGCTCACGCCATCGTGTTGGTGCTCTTCTAATAGCTGTACTTATTGACCACTCGCATCTGTGGAGTCTGTGGTGAAAAGCCATTAGGTTTCGGGGGCACATCTGGCTTTAGGGATGGGGTCCTTTTAAGTCCTGTACGAGGGAGTGAGCCATGCCCACTGTAGCTGCTTTGCCGGGATAAAGAGGGAGGGTTGGGCGAGTGCATTCCGCCCCCCATCATTCCAACATGGGAATCTAGTCTGGAGGGGGGCGTCGGGGGCATATATCCCCCTCTGTTCATACTGTGCTGGCGAGACACAGATACCCCCATAGTCACCCCGTTGGTTGAAGTGGACAAGGAGTGCCTGTGAGAAGCACTCCTTTGGAGTTGGTAGCCCCCTCTGGGTCTCTCCAAGGTTCCCCCCATGCTCAGGCTGCCCGTTGGCGTGGTGGGACTGCTGGACAAGGGGACGTCCACCCGCTTGGTGGGGCTATGCCTCGG
Organism: Hippocampus comes; assembly: GCF_001891065.2. NCBI lineage: Eukaryota > Metazoa > Chordata > Actinopteri > Syngnathiformes > Syngnathidae > Hippocampus > Hippocampus comes. Next base: position 3,814,816 of record NW_017805824.1, read on the forward strand.
CAGGGAGGAGGAAGGAGAGTATAAGGAGGCCTCGCGACTTGGCACCCTCGGGGGTAGTTCTGTCAGTTCCTCCATGGGCTCCAATGTGAGGTGTTGTCGAGAGCGGGGCCCCGATGCCTCGTGAAGAATGGCCTTAGGGTTGGCCACAGAGTCATTGAGATGTTTTAAAAGGTCGTTTAGTGTATTCCTCGCGTCCACCGACCGCTTCTGGTCTTTCCTGCTTCCTTTAGTTTCTGGATTCTTCAGCTTCTTCTCAGAAGAATGTGGCAGAGTATCATCTCCGCTGTCGAGATATGGGTGGTCATGTGTGGCATTGGGCAGGACGACGGCACTGGGGATGTGGGAGTGACCCAGGGCCAGGTGAGGATGGTGGGAGTTGGATTTAGGAGGACCAGGTGAAGGAAGGAGAAACTGAGAACTCTTGGCCGCCGAATTGGATTCCTTGCGGGAGCCACTGATCTTCCTGTGATCCCTCTCCCACTGGTTTTTGATGGGCTGCAGGCCTTTCTGCTGAAGGACAGGAGTGGACTCGGGTGTTGGGAGAGCAGCCAACTCAGGGGGCGGACAACCGTCCCGCAGGATCATGGTCTTGGTGTCGCCGTTGGGTGTTTTCAGGTCTTTACTCAACAGGTTGGTGTACAGCTTAGGAGAATCCACATTGGTCTGGTACTCCTGTGGACAAAAAGACAGATGGCTACACTGTTCACTGAGACACCTCAGCTCCTCTAGGCACTAATATTAGTTGTTGTTGGCGGCAAAGGATAAAGAATATAAAACTCAGTACTGTTATCAACTGTCTAAATGTGTCACTGCGCCATTTATGTTCATTCATTTGCTTAAAAGGTTGGTAGCTCCACAACGTACTGTAGGTTTGGTATCAAATGCAATCAAATTTAGTGTAATTGCTTATGTCACGAGTACAGAGCAACAAAATTCACTGAACCATTACAACCCGTCCAAGAGACATAAGAAACAATGACCAAAAGAGGGAGAATGAACGCAGAGGCTGACCGATCGGTATTTATCATCCTCACTAACCTAATAGCCTGAAAGTAAAGTGATGTGGCTCGTTTTATGTTTAATTTGACAGTAAACTTCAACGTGGAGTGGCAATAAACAGCTTGAATGCGGTTTTTTTTTTTTTGGGGGTGTTCCCTATTTTCCCAAGTGCTGTCTGTTGTGACGTTACTTGAGTTCACTGCCCCTATACGTCACTCATATCTCAAGTCAGCACTCACAAGTTCATCCGGAAGTCAGCTTGTATCTCGAAAAACCCTCAAGTCATGTAATTCATATCTTCAGGCAGCGCTTTATCTAAAGGGTTGGATGTACCTTTACAGGACTGTCGAAGAGGCCGTTGAGCTTGACGAAGCTTCCAGCAGAGTCCGAGCAGGATGGAGCAGATTCCGCATCCTTGTGGACACGCCGTTGCTTTCGCATGAATGATTCCCGATTGCAGAAGACAATCAGGCCGGCAAGTAAGGCGCCCATGAGAAAAGCACCAAACACGCAGGTGATCAAGATGTTCATGTGGACCATCTGGCTGGCTTCACTTGCTTGGATATCCCACACACCTACAAACAAACAATAAGGACGGGTTAACCTCCTGCTGCGATATGTCGAGTGGTCAGTGAAGCATTCTCCTCCCCCACTTCACCAGCAGACATGTGCATGTTTGTGCTCCAACACAACCGTGCATGAGTTTCTTCTCTCAGATCTCCCCTCAAACAGTGTACCCAGTCGTTTGCATATAGATCATATGAAGAAGAGGTGATTAGGCATCCATGTACATTACACCATCCATAGTGGAGATTTGTTAATTCAAGAAAGGATTGGTTTCCTGGATCCATGCGCCCCACAGGGTTAGATCATCTGACAGCTGAATTAATGTTTTCGACCAAGAAATCAATCAGCAGGAAGTTGGTCAAAGGAGCAATAGGATGTTTTTGTTTCACTGGCTGAAATAGTCGATGCTCTACAGGAGGTTTGTTAGTAACCACAGACATTGAAAGTTAGTTCACCCACTGTGCGGCCACCGTCGGGTTGTGGCCACCATCGGGTAGCGGCAGTGCAGGCCCAGTCTATCATCTACCAGCCAGGGTAAACTATTACTGGAAATAATGTTAGCTTGTCTATTCTGCAAATAAAATCAATGTAAGATTGAAAAAAAAAAAGATCATGAAAGGATCATAAAAGAAGAAAAGCTTGGGAAAATAGTGAATTATAGAGTGAAAGAAAATGAAACATAAACGTAGCACTCCAATCTATTCTAGATAGCTGCCACGGTGTGGATGTGAAGTGTTTGCACATGTGAGCCACGGCGTGCATTGTCAGTGGCCGGCAGCTATCAGATCAATGCAGCATGCTGGCTGGCTCCCTGCGGGCCTTACCCTCTTGCCCCCCTGGGAGAGAGTCTAAAGAATGAGAGGTGGCTGGGTCATCCTGCAGCACAAAGCCTGAGCCGTAGAGCTCTGGACGGGGCCCAGAGCTGGGGCTCTGAGTGGGAATGAGTACTGGGGGAGGTATGGGCCCACTGGGCGGGACAGTGACTGGTGCTGATGAAAACTCCATGTCTGTGGTGACAAACAAATTGTTAACAAATGGTTTGTAAAGCATACTGTCATCATCCCGGTTAGTAGGCATGGGCGATGGGAATTTGAAAAGTTAGTTGGAGTAAATCATGATTCGGCTTTGACATTTTTGTTCCAAACACTGGAGAGGGACAAAAGAGAGGATACAGAGTTTCAAAGAGGAGCTGGTTCAGAACAGTACGGATGCTTTGGTGGGTGAGCATGCCAGGGGAAGTGAACGGGACAGGGCGTGATGAGTGAGAAGTGAGGCAGTCATGTGACCTGGCAAATGGGTTTTGTTTGTGACAGTTAAAAATGAAGCAGGTGGCATTCACGGGGGGCGTTTCGCTAGTAAAACATGACAATGAATGAGTGGTGCCAAGACAGGGCTAGAGATGCTAAACTCAAGGGAAAGTAAACCATTTGAGTAAAAGATCAAACTAACCAGAGGTAGGGTCACCAAATGATTTGTAATCTGGCGCTGAAGTAGTGCCCAAAAATGCTAAAAGAATTCAAAAGCACAATACATTATTATCAGGGAATTCAGAAGTTTCAAATAATACCCCTTTGAGTGCGCCTGAATAAAATATACAAAGCACTCACTGAGTTCATTATCTTTCTCAAGTAGGTCCTCTGGTTCTGATCAATACTGAGGTTCAGCTTGGGTCATGGTCAGTTGGTACATTTGGCAAGGCAGATATTTCAAAAGAAAAGCAGTAATGGCCACCGCTTATTAGAACTAAGGCCTCCACCATTTGCACCATCTCAGCATGACCCTTGAATGTATAGGTCCATGTTTGCAGCATTAGTTACAAGTAGCCATGTACTCGCTGTATGCAGACGTGTCTGTTAATACCAAACGCAGACTTACAAGTATGTAGGGACAAGTTACTGGTATGAATACTGGTGTGAGTGTGCAGATGAGTATGTATTGTTTGCTCAGGCGTGTGTGTGCGTGTGTGCGCGCACGTGTGTGGGTGTGCGTGCATGTGGACGTCAGCGTATGATTGTGTCAGAGGATAGATGAAGTGATATGAAGATGACTCTTACCCTGACAGTCTCCCAGGTGGCCAGTGTTTCCTAATTCAATATCCTGCTCATAGCCCGTCCTGAAAACGAGACAAATGAGAATTTCTATCATCTCGACTTTAATTAAGACATCTTGTGATAAATCTGGAGCATGAACTCACAAAAGACCGGTCTCTATCCTCTCACAGGCTCCTTGTGGTCTCCATCCACAATAGGGATCACGTAATGCAATGCAAGACCTAGTCCAACACACACACACACACACACAC
>NW_017805824.1:3818728-3825759 GCF_001891065.2 Hippocampus comes
ACACACACACACACACACACACACACACACACACACACACACACACACACACACACACACACGCACACACGGAAATCAGAAACGTTTAATCATTCTGCGAAGACCAGAGTAATCATTTGCGGTTTGCTGAACATTAACCCTTGTAGAAAGGGCATAGTTGTTATCCTTTCATTTGTGACATTTACTGGACAAAACTAAACAGTAAAGGTGCAAAACTGCAGAATGTATAGCTTCAAAAGCATATTTATATGTGCATTAGGGCATTTCTTACTTGTGGCAGGAAGAATGCCTTTCACAGCGACTCAGGGGAATTCGGATGACGCAGCTTGAAAAGGCTACGTACAGGCTATGTGCGTCTTTGTCGACGTGCAGTGACAGGACGCGCTTATCATCGTCGTGGTTAGACAAGCACCTGGAAAAGGGAAAAAGGGGAATCAAGGTGCATCAGATTAGTGTCTACTCTTTCAGTAAAGATTTAATCGGGTGGATAAGCTTTTCTCTCACAGCTTAACAGGCCTTTAACATTTGACATATGCAAATGATGATGCGCAAATCCCAAAATAAACGATTGGAAAAAAAAAAAAAAAAAAAACAAGCATCGCATGAGTAGAAATCTGACAGACACCGCCACCCGCACAAGGAAACTCACTCCAGTTAATAGTTGCTGACTCCTCAGCCATGAGGCAGAAGGAGAAGAGAAAGCGAGACCAAAACAAAAGCAGACAAAGCGGGTGAAAAGTGCACAATGCCTTACTTGGCTTTGTTGAAGACGTCTATCTCCTCCAGAAGCAGACTGTCGTTCAGGGACATGGCCGAGGTCTTTGCCAAAACCTTGAGGACAACTCCTGACTCAGAACCGATAAAAACCACTGTGTAGTTCTTGTGCGGGCCCGCTTCGTTGTCCACAGCCAACGCAGTCAGCCTGTACCTAGAACACATTGGATCCATGTATTTTGCGGATGCATTCATGCAGGTCGTTGTACAAAAAAAAAAAAAAAAAAAGTAAAATGACAATGCTACTGCATGCGCCAATTCCACTACCATTAGTCGATACTAAGTATTAGTGATCTGGCTCGGCGAGTGCTTAAATTCAAGGATTTGTACTCACTCTCAGCCTGAAAAAAATGGTATCAGTGTATCTGTAAGGTTTTTACTCTGTCACAAAGTTTCATGTCTATAATTAAATGTGAGGTTTGTCATTCGGTTCACAACAACAGATGTTTAGGATTTCCTAAAGCACGGCTGGAAATGACCACACTGTGTTTGTTCCATAGAAGTTTTTCACCAAAAACTAAAACTCAACATAAATATAGCATGTAACTCTTTTTAACTAAATCTAAAGAGATACCATATTTGGTCTGTGTAAAGTTCTCAGTTACTATTAACAACACGACCCAAGTAAGACCAATGTGTTTATATTCATACATAAAATACAATATAATAATTATGTTGTTTTAGGATATTTACCTGACCCGTGTCTTGGTGTACCAGGGCTCGTCCCCAATGGAAGGCACAGCTGTGTCCATTAAAGGGTGGGACTTGATGAACTGCAGAGTTTCATCCGGGAACTCAATGGAGCTCTTAAAGGATGCAGCTGGACCGTAACCTGCACAGCACCCTGGTCTAAAATGGAGGGTTCACATGCCCAGAGGGCAAAAGGTCAAAAAGCAGCCCATGTGATCATTGCATACCAGGGGGCTAATCATCATGTGCAGTGAAGCAGATAGAAAGTGAAATGAAAGGGTTGGTGAGCAGGTGCTTATTAGATCACAAAAAAGGGCCTCAGCCGGAAACATTAAATATGCATAATATGCATGGTTATCCTCCATCAATGATGCACCAGGGAAATGGGGTGCTTTTTGTCTTGGATATGGGGCATGCCTCGAAATAGCCTGTACTGTACACGGGACAACAGGCTCAAACTGCATCCTGGCATAATTATGCCACGTTAATTATTTAATCATCAGCAGATGGTGAATGTGTGCGCTCGGTCGAGGCTAATAACCTGATCTTTTACTTTGTATAACATATTTGATATCACCGGACCAACAGAAGAAAGGGTTGAGAAAAAGAACAACTGGTTGGCAGCTGCCGAGTCAAGCGCCACAGAAAGGTCGGGCTCATTGTTTATTCCATCCCATTTTGAATGTTGCGCTGATATTTTCAGAGGGTTTGAAAGGTCCTTACCGAGGCTTGGGGAGCTTCTCCTCTGGAAAAGGCGTCCAAATGGAGTCAGCAGTCTTCTGCTCTTTAAAACGACCATGGAAGACTTTCTCGATGTCAGCCATGGAAAAAGCACACACTGCTGACCCTGGAATACTGCGGAGAAGAAGAAGCACAGTGATAAAAAATGGCCATACTTTACCCCTGTACAGCCCACCTGCCATACTTGAAATTAGACCATCCATCAGCCCTAAACACTCAAAGCCCACCTGTTCATCTGTGTGGTGAATACGCCCACCACGGACGGTACGCCGTTGATGTTGATGATGTCAGTGATCGATTGAAGCACGTCAAAGTAGAAGAAGGAGTCTCCCGGCACGGAGCAGTTCAGTCTCGCCTTCACAAAAGATGTCCAATGTTTCTCGAGAACCCGCTGCGACCCGCCAATGTCATTTTTGCAGATCCGGGCCACTCGAGAGTAGACCACCTAAAAGGAGCGAGAGTTTAAGCGGGGATAGAAGCAGGAGGAAGTGGAATTCAGCTGAGTGAATGTTGCTAAAAACACTTTCAGTGCACTAAATAATGCATCTCTCCATTCTGTTGCAGCTCAACGCGGCCAGCAAAAATACACACTTTTATTTAGGCCTTACCAATTTAGGTGGAAATTGCTCACCCTGACTGAGGCTACAGATTAAAAAGCACATCAAATGGCTGGACTAATGGAACCAAGCCATGTGTGTTTTTTTTTTCTTTTAAATGCAGCACTATTGTGTGTCATCATTCCTGCTGTTTTTTTCCATCCAGTTATATTGCTGTGCCATCTTTGTTGCCAACTATGTGGCAGCAATGTTGACCATGGTATCTCAAAGCAAGCACATGAGGTTGGCATTGATTTTGTCCCTTTAACAGTGGAACCTCAGTTCTCCAATGCCTAGTTTTCATATGTTTGCTTAGTTTTAGTAAATGCTTGACTCAGCCATTTCCTGGAATCAATGCATTTTAATTTGAAGTAATTTGTAAGTTATGTATAAAGGGTTCTAGAAATGGCAAGGCAAATTCCAAATTGCAAGCACAACTCATGCCCATAACCCTCCCATTCTCAGCACCACTTGGGCAACAGTGGTGTCGTAACACAGCCTGTCAAAAGTCAAACCTTCAAAATAAAAGCATGCAGCATAGTAACAGTTTCACCACAATTTCTTTAATCCTGTGGCGGGTTATTTAGCAAATCACACTCAATAACAAAAAAAGCACAAAATCGTTTCAGTGTGACTGCTATACAAGCAGGGCCTGTCCAAAAGTCGCTCCTCTCTCTCACACATCCTTGCCATCATTTGTAGTGACAAGATATTAGCAAATAATCTGGGGATTTCGATAACCCCCATTAAAGTTAAAGTGTGTCCCAAGTACTAATCCGATTGCAATATTTTATCAAGTGGAAACTGATGGGAGACTGTTGGCCTCCAGGCAAGTTTAGCCAGACCAGCTCAGGATGGGCCTTGGTCAAATCTGACGCTGGCATCGAACATAGAACATCCTAATGCCCCTGCATTAGCTTGCAGAGAGCGAGAGAGAGCGATACTGACCGTGCATTCTCTAGGAGACAAATCCTCTCACTGTGTAATGGTTTTACATCAGGCAAACACTCCCAGTAAACCCAGACTGTTGAAAATTCAGCTTTATTCTAATGTGGTGTACTGTAATCGCATGAGCGGGCACTGCCACTTGGGCCATTTGTGTCAGAAATGCATGGAATTGAGGAGATTTCGGCCTTTTTGGGATACAGCATCTGTTTGGGAAACGCAGTGTCCTAAAACAGCGCCTTTCGACTGTTCTTACCTTGCCCAGATTGCTGTGCTCCACTGCAATCTCTCGGTAGAAAAAGTACACATAATTCCCATACTCGGCTGCGTGCAGGAAATGAGGTTCTGAGGGAGAAACAGAAGCAGAGAGTTGAGAGAGTATTTTTGCATCGTCACCACCAGTGTGGATGTTGAATATTTCAGGGATTTGTACAAGGCTGTATATGACTGGGGGTGACCTAGATTGCCTGAGAGGGAGCAGGCCAAATCCCCCGAGGAGTTAGGCAAGACAGGAGAGCTCTCCATCACAAACTCGAACGACTCTGACGCACACCATGCCGTGCCGTGGTATCGCCAGAAAGGAGGAAAGTGAAGATGTAGTGAAAGAGCCCTCGCTTACCTTTAAGCCACTTGGAGTCGTATTTGATGGTCCTCAAGGCGGATCCATCACCCATACTGCGATAAATGACAGAATCACTGGCCTGAAAGTCAGCCACCGTGGCGGAATACAGTTTCCCCTCTACAAAACAAGACAAACAATAAACACAGTCAACAAAAGCTGGCCTACAACACACTTCTTGATATGTTTTTTTTATTATTTTTTTATTTAAAGGGCTTTAATTGACCCAACTTGCTTTGGCTGCAGGCACATTTGTTCCACAGCAAAAAGACAGCGGTCATAATGGGAATGGAACTCGGAACACATTAGTTCTGATGCAGAAAGACAATCGTGTGCCTGCGTGTAGGCGGCGGTTCGTTTGACCCTCACCTGCAAAAAGGGCAACGTTGGTTTGCTTGGAGTCAAATGGGCACCGTGCCAGCCCATTGATCTCCTCACCATCCAACTCGAGGTTATCCAGCTGAAGGAAGGAACAAGCGCACAAATTCAACAAAGACGGCAGAGCAAATATGGACAAGAAATTGTCCAAAGAGTCCAGTCAAATGCATTGAATAACCCACGTTACAGTGGTACCTTGACTTTACGAGTTACTGGCCGCCTCCTCGGTCATTTTTAACACTGTGTCGTGAGCCACATTTTTTGGGGAAAAAAAACAGCACTCTATATAATATTGAACTTCATAAAAACATACAGTAATTACATTATTAAATGAAATGTAAAGAATGAAACCATTTTTGTCACTGTTTTTGCTTCATTTCAATGGTCATACAATCCTGCTCATCCTGGTGTGGATGTCTTGGTCACGTGGGAGCAATATCATACAGACAGAATTATATACATGGAGCCAGAGGAGACATCAAAACTCCTCAGCAGTAATCTTAGGCGGCCATCTCATAGGATAAACAATATATGACGTGACTGTTGCTATTTTGGCTGTCTACATGTGTTGCGCCACCATTCGTAAATATCTGTGCTCAAATGGTCATAACACAGGCATATATTATCATTTTTCAGTTTCTAGTTCATTTTAGGGTCTATTTTGGTAGAAACGTTCTTGTTCTGCACCAAAAATGGACTTCATTTTTTAAAAATTTGGTGCGATTCGTATTCACACTGGACTTTTTGCAAGCGAACATTCTGTAAACACATTGACACGTGATAATCAGTACTCCCATTGAACAGAAATGATGAGGGAGGCACCGAAAGCAGAAACCCAGAAATAAGACGAAAATGTGCAATTCCTACATGCTGCAATCTTTCTCTGCATATTTGTGCTGTTATTAGAGCAACAAAATAATTCTGAGTGTCAAGAGCAGCTCATTCAATACATGTTTTGCAAAGCTATTTTTCCAAATTTTGGAATAGTGCCAATGGGAACAGCGTGTGCTCTTATGTTTTGATCCACAACATGCAAGGTACCGTGGCGTGTTCAGCCCAAAAAGTCACTCATATCCTGTACTTGATACCGGCAGTGGTTTGTATTCAGACCTGGAGCAAACAACACCGAGCCCTTTTGGAAGTGCACCAAGACCACCTCAAAAAGTGGGTCTCAGTCTGGTTGTTTGGTCCGCACCAGAATTTGTTTGTGTGTACAGTATTCAAACCTGCACCAGAGTGGGGGACGAATACAGGTTTGTTTAAAGCGGACCAAACAGTGTAGGCGTTAATACAGCTGAAGACTTGATATCCCATCTTTTTCCAATGGTTTAATAATCAAAATAAGTTCGTACATCAATAGCTTTGGCACTATACCACCAAAAACAGTGCTTTTAGTCATTCCATGTTTTCTTAAAAACATGATACACCTTTAGTGGTAACAGGCATTAAAATGAACAAGAAATTGAATAAAACGAGGTGTTTAGATATTTTTTTTTCCATGAGGGTAGATGTGTTAGCATTAGCTCTAGGCTAGTGGACTGAAAGGTTAAGCTACATGGTTGTTTTAAAGACATAGTGTGTAATTATCTTGATTTCATGTTTAATTTATTTCATTAAATTTTAAATGTGAATGGCAATAAACAGCTGAAATCGTCCTTTTTGAAAAACTTCTCACTACCAGCGCACAGTGCTCATATCCAAAGTTTGCACTCACAAGTCAAAGCAAAAAATTGGCTGAATGACGGCTTGTGTTGCGAAAAATCTACAGGTCACACACAAGGCATCATTGAATATATTAACTGTATACTGACCCTGTAGTATCTGCACATGGGGTTAAAGCCATTGGTGCCACAGATGAAGACCAGATCGTCATTTCTGGGAACCAGCACTTTGATGAAGTTATGGCACTCATCCTATAAATACACAGAGAGTTGTGTTGATTTTCTTTTTCCTTTTCGTAATTAAGTGGCACTAAAGGAACTTTTGTGGGGCTGCATTGGGAGTTATACTTACTCTGTGTTTTCCCTTGACGGCACACATCTCTCTGTCTGCCTGGCCTGATCGCCATGTCAGCTTCTATGGAACCAAAATATGAAGCATTAACACACATCTCTCTGCATGCTAAATGCATGTGCACAAATAGGAATGCACATACGCACACTCACGTCTCTCCTTTCAAAGCTCTCATTTTACAACCAGTCTAGTGTGTGATGAATGGGTGTGTGTGATGAATGGGTGTGTGTGTGTGTGTGTGTGTGTGTGTGTGTGTGGGTGTGTGTGTGTGCGTG
>NW_017805824.1:3826022-3827594 GCF_001891065.2 Hippocampus comes
TTGGGTTTGTGTGTGTGTGTGTGTGTGTGTGTGTGTGTGTGTGTGTGTGTGTGTGTGTGTGGTTTAAATGAGTAGCTTGTGGCGAGAATCTTACCCGGTAAGGGATGATCTCATTCCTGTAGGATTCTCTCAAACTTACTAGGTAGACTTGATCTCTGTGGACAGCAACATAGCATACGCAATTTCAGTGACGCAACAAAGAATACATTTAAAAGATGACCAAATATAAAATTAAAATCTTAAGACTTATCCAGGGCTTTTATTAAAGACTCAAATACTAATAATTTGCATGAAATGTGCTCTAATATTAGCAGTGCCATAGTTTATTTGTTTTTAATAGTGTACAATTGCAGGGACTCTGATGCATAGTAATGAGTTCATTTGCATTGTTTTACTGATTATTTTGTTGTTCAGAATTGCGCTCATCCTTGGAAAATCACATCTGTTGTTGATTTGATATAACTCGTTAGTCTCCCAAAACACAAGTTTTGGTTTTGTGGTAACATGAGATCTTGAGTTGAAGCAGTCCTCCTCAACTGGCAATGATAAACAAAATAATCTGTCAAAATAATAGTCTTTTGTGTAAAAGAGAATATAAACGGGTAATTCTTCCTCATTGAAGACTGCTTTTTGTTCAACTGGCTTTAAAACCTGAATATCTTCTGTATTTTGCATGACATCACTTCTTGTTTTGATGATGTGCCAGTTATGACAAATGCGCAACACCCAACTGGGAACAATAATAGCCTTCACTTTCAGCCAACATTATGTGAACACTCTCAACTGGCAGTGTGATTTACCTGACCCCAGTCATACATATGGTTGTGATTACAGTAGTAGGGTGGTTGGGGGCACGGTTGGGGGGCAGTTATACTGTAGATGTCAAGGTGATTTCTTGCTACAATACTAGTGGTTGGTGCTAAGATTATTCCCAGTGCTCGTAAATACTAAAACAACACGTACAGATGCCAAGAAATCTTGGACAGAGCATCAGCCTGGGTTGATAGATGCTTTTGCTGGATCAATAGCGACCATATACATGAGATGGTGGCCTACAACCCAACGATCCAATAACACTAAGAGCTTTCCCTCCCCTCCGCCAATCGCCGCCGTTTAGCTGCCAAGATGCACGTTAGTGAACTGGTGTGGGGAGATGTGTGAAGGAGAATCTGCGCGTTCAGTATACCTGCCAGCGATGAAGAGCGTGTCTTGTATCTTGGTCATCAGCTGAAAGTCGAGGCGATGCTGTGACTCATTGCCAGAGGGCCTGCCTCTGAACACAGGGTACCTCCGCGAAACTGCAAACATGCACACACATTGCTTGTTATATTAAATGTAACTGCTGATTTTGGCATGCTGTGCATGCACAAATCAAATTCAATGTGTCTCACTGATTTGGATGTTATGCTGCCGTTTAGGCCCACAAATACTATATTTACATACAGGGTATGTAAATTCGGCCTCCAGACCAACACTTTGAATAAATGCTCAAAAAGTCTAAGGTGTGTGTGTGTGTGTGTGTGTGTGTGTGTGTGTGTGTGTGTATGTGTGTGTGTATGTGTGTGTGTGTAT
>NW_017805824.1:3827734-3831076 GCF_001891065.2 Hippocampus comes
TATATATAAATATAAAAAAAATAGTTATCCTTTTGTCTACTTTTGGAGTGTATAAATGCATGAACCTTAATGAGATTGAGATTGCTCAACCTTGATGGAGCGCTGCGCTCCATTGAGTGCCACTCTACTTACTGCACTTACTGTGAATTAAATTCAATTAGACAAAGGTTATTATTCAGAGTGCTAAAATGTTTAGTCGTTAGTTGTGTTTCAGCATTATGTTGCTAGATATTACAGATTGTTAATTGAAACAAAAAATGAACTTTATAGGTTTGTATATAGTATATTCTTATGGATAAAAGGAAGACACCATGCAGCAATAGCAGGTGAAATCCAAGAGGGTGTTTATTCGCTACTGCGTTTTTAGTGACGCTGCAGTCATTGTAATCGCGACCCATCTCTGCTGAGATTGTGTGTTTGTGTGTGCGGACGTGCGAACTCACAGTGGGCGTCAACGACATCCAGGGGTGCAATGTCCTCGGGGAAGCTGACTGAGAGGAGAGTGCGCGAGGCTGTGAGCAGCAGCAGCAGCAGCAGCTCACTGAGCAAAAGTGTGGCTCTGTGGCCCATGGCTCCTCACATACACTTCCTGTTTCACACTAGTGGAGATGTTACCTGGAGACATGCACAAAAAAAAAAAAAAATCCTCTGTTACTCAAATTTGGAGACATATAGCATGTACACCATCTCCCCTTGGTAAAAAAAAAAAAAAAAAAAAAAAAAAAAAAGAAGAAAAACAGAACTGCATCCTCTCGTCATGGAATACATTTTGCTCTCACCAAAATATCAGTAACCATCCTCTGTATGACAGTGCACCTGACCACAACAACCCTTGTAACAAGCATATTGTTAAATTAATACCTCTAAGTTTCTTTAAGTTAGGCCATTGCCTTGTCTAATAGGGAAAAAAGTGCTTTACGCCACCTTGTGGCATTTTTGGGAACTTACAAACCTTTTTGGGTGGGAAATCACTCCCGGACTTTTGACTATTTATAGAAAGGGTCTGTTGTTAACACTGCATATTTGCATATTTTCTTGTTACTTTACTTTGTTGTTTGTCTATGCATTGACCTTGAGATTGGAAATAAATGTGATTGATTGAGTGCTTTTGCTAAAGCTAGTATTGTATTTTGTGGCTGTGAGCAATACACAAATTGCCTTCTCTTGAGCACTGGTGGGTGGCAGAGCAGGAAATTTCCCCATTCTACCTTCCTCTGCATCTGCTAACTAACAGAAGGTCAGCCAAAAGTTCGGCGTGGTGTCTCAGTGTGTGTTTGGTGAAACGGAAGTCCACTCTGCTAGAAGCACGGCAGGCCCTGCTGACTCTGTACATCTGTGCCCTGATTGGTTTGTCCGGGGCCAAGCTCATCGCTGATCAGCTCATTGCGACTTCATCACCATCACCAGTGCGCCATCTCATCCGCCCTTAGCTGACTTCTATTAGCGCTCTGTTAGCTCTTAGTGCTGCAGTCTCTCCTTGGGGCCAAAGCGCTTTATTGCACTGCAGTGATTCACTCCATCTTAGTGTTATGAGGACAAAGCCACGCTCACTTGTTTTGACATTGGAGTAATTACAGTGGGTGTACTTTCCCCCCCCACCCCCCCACTACATTCTAATGTAGATATACTACACCAGATGGATATAATGTATTGTAGGTAGTATTCAAGTGTACGGAATGTGTTGACGAGAGCTTTAAAGGCAGGCCCTGGCTCTAAATGATTAGTGTACATTTCAAATATTTATAAGGCAAACAAATTATTCATGTGGGCAAAGCCTGAACGGATATAAACAATTTACTCGGAGACGTCACACAGGCAAAGGCATAGATTAGCTGGGAGCATGCTGGGGTCCACACACTGGGAGCACATACATCATCATCCTTTCACATGATCTATCTCAAAGACCGATGCATGTGCACACGCACAAATAGTAATGATTCATTTTTCTATTAGCCCCAAAGCACACCTGCTCCAGTCTGTCAAAGCCAGGCCATTAGTGCTTTGATTGATCCACACAGGAAGCAGGGCAGACCATCTCACTGTTTCACTACAGTCATGTGGAAACCTCTCTATATTTGCCCCCGTTATAATTAAATTCAGGGCCCAAGTAGAAAATCAGTGTAAAAGTAGACCAACAAAGCATCTGCATGCCAGCTTTTTTCCTCGTGTGCGCCCAATTGCCTCGAATACTCCCTGTTGATATTAAGCGACCACATTTTTCCAAGCACTAATAATCCAATTTCAGTTTGGTAACTTATTGTGTGTCACCTGGGAACCATTGAAGTGAGGCTGAAATGGAACGCCCCATAAGTGTGTTTTAGTCATTCACGGTGTGTAATGGTGGCAATTCTGTGCTCGGTGGGACGCTGTGGCCTTCCAAACAGCAAAGTCATTATGAGTAATGCTAGACCTGAAACAGGCTGTGCTTCATCTCCATTAGTCCACTTAACAGTGAAATGGGGAGTTTGATGTTTTTGACAAACTAGGGAGATTGTCTGGGGTCAAATAGCCTGGTGTACAGCTCACAAACACATGATGCCGGAGCATTTCCCTTAAATGTGGACGCCATCAAATCCCCGTGCTGGCTGGCAGATCAATAGAGACGAAACAATTCAATCTAAATGAGAAGTGATGACCGACCTGACCTCGCTTAAAGCAAAGGCCCTGGCATTCCTTAAAAGCATCTAGTGTACTTTTACTACCTCGCAAATGTGCTCACCAACAAATGCGCGCATGCCAAAACCCGAGACAGAATAGATACCGAATGCACAACAAGAGGAAGCAGAGGTACGGCACAAAAAGTAACTAAAGTGAGATATCGAGAATATCAATTCTATGGTGCTATTATAAGCTTTGCATCACAGCTGAGCTTGGGTGTGCTCACAGGTTACAGAAGACAGACTTTCTCCAAGCTTATTGCAAAAAAAATGCCATTAAACTGGAAATTAACGAGAGCTCAGCACCATTATAGCCAGACTGTACTGTAGAGGCAATGGCTTTCATTTAATGTAAAACAGAAACAGAAGACACCCAGAGGTCAGCGATCTAAAATTACTTCCAAATCTCCAGTGAGCCCAGAATGTTTTCTATTGACTATTCCTTTGCGCTCTCTGGTTCCTGCCCTCCAGTTAAGAGTGTGTGGTGTGCATGTACATATAGGCCTCAAACAAGCCCAGAGACGCTGGGCTTGTCACGCAACTCACTGCCATTCAGCTTTGCCTCGCTCTACCTCTGTTATTACAGGCTTTTCAAATGTCCCACAACCACACACTTCCCCGCTGATATTGTTGGCTCAAACTCATGGAGTTTAACATTGGGGCTTGGACCGGGGGGGGGGGGGGG
>NW_017805824.1:3831245-3853745 GCF_001891065.2 Hippocampus comes
GGGGTTGATGCTTTGGGGGTTGGGCCGGGGGGGGGGGGGCTGGGATCTGGTGGATTTGGTGTAGGGGGTCTCTAGCCCAATTCTGGTAGTTAAAACTGAGGATTTAGTGTTATGATCCTAAAATGACAGATTAACACATATTCTCTCTGTGTGCTGCACTTTTCGCTGGCATATGTCAGCCGCCACCTCTCTTCGACCGCACCGTTGTTGCTGCTTTGCAGGAAAGTCCGATTTGGTGCTCATAATAAAGACGGCAAACAACAGCGGTGTGTGACGTTTCGTGCCTCAGTTCTAAATGTGAGGGGTGCAGAAAACCCCAGCAGGAAAATAATCGGGCACCACTTTGGGGAAACAGTAGGCTTACGAGTCCAATCGCAACAATTTAAACCCCCTCAAAGTGAACTCATCCTAGGTCTTCAAAATGGGGACTGGTACACACAGGGCACGCTTGGTGTCTGCCTGAGCTAAGCCAAGCTTCACAATGTTGTCACTCAACAGCATTCGGTGTTTCGTGAACAATTTGCAAAGCTTTTCACAATGAATTATCCATGTGAAGAAATGGTGGTATTTCTGCTAGACATTAAAATATACCTCACTCAAATGGAAGTAGCGCTGCACAATTGTAGCTGCATCCGAGGGTGGTTTCCCATTGGCCGAATGCTTTGCCACAACCACTTAAATCACAAACAGTCTTTACTTGCGGCAGCAAAAGAATGCGCCACTTTGTTGAGGTTTATTGCCAACTTCAAACATCAACAACTGACTAAGGGAAACATCTTTGGCCGAGAGCTTGCAACGAAGATACTGCAAGACATCCTAGAGCAACACCTAGGTGAATTTATTGGGAGCCATGCCTGTATAGCGAAATACAGCATAAATAAGGAAGCTGTCCGGATGTAGCCTCACACGAGAATTGGCCAGATGATCACATTATTGCCCCAGGAGTGATTATTATGTATATATTCACTCCAGTCTCAGTGACCCTGGCCTAAGCTATTACTACAACCTGGATTCACTTTTGAGGGGTTTGGGCGTGCAATTTTTAAGGACCATACCCCTGGAAAGTAACCCTGACCCTTTTCTTGTGAACCTTTGCAAGAGGAAGAGTGAAACAGGCGAAACGTTGCACAAGGCAGCAGCGTGCACAAATGGGCCGAGTTGCAGGTGTGACCAGGAAACAAAGGGGGGCTTTGGCCACACCAATACAATGGGGCCCCACCCCCAGTCACTGGCCCTATCTACGCTCAGTAGAGCACATTTGGGAGCTACCAAAAGGGGCTTTGAAGGAACAAAGCAAACCATGTAAACATGTTGACTGGTGGAACTTTTATCACCCAGTCCTTTCAACATTGAATGATTCTGATTTCAAGCTGCAGTTTGGATCCTCTATGAGGTTGTTAACATAGAACCCTCGGGTTTAATGGTTGCTGTTCCGGGTTACATCTGGCTGTAGTGGAGGTTAACTGTGGTCGTTCTGGTCACAAAATTCTGACCCGGTGGCCAGTGAGGTGAATTGAGGCACAGCAATGAGCTGAGCTTTCAGCCAACCCATGGTTGGTTGAAATGGCTTTGGCCAACATCAAGTTCATAATTGTCTAAACTAGTATGGTAAAATGTTTCTGGGAAAATGTTTCTGTGAGGGAATTACTCTCAGAGAAAAAAAATACTACTTAGAACGTTTTAATATTTTCCACATTTCAGGTGCTCATATCTATTTAGAATAAGCAGTTTGAGCGCTGTTTTGGCTCATATCCTAGACTTAATTCCTACAAATGGCAGATTTTCACAGATAATTTAGCACTCTACACCAATCCCTCAATCCACTAAAAATTGAACACGTCTGTTCACCAAATATGGCCGACACTATTTCTTTCTTTCCAACGTTAATTCATTTCATGCATTGAGTGGTAATGTTCCTAGTTTGGGAGGGGTTATTTTCTCAATTACTTTTACGCACACATCCATGCATCAGCGCAGCCACAAACACTTGTATTGTCCAGTCTGGGGTGTAAAGGCATTCAAAGTTCCATCCGTGATAAATCTTTTCACCAGCCTTTGGTGTCCACATGTGGGACTGGATACAAAAGACAACAAAGAGGAGGGGACACATGAGGAGAGACAACAGTGATGGAGCTTTTCTATTATCCGGCAGCGATAGAGAAGTGCAAGGCGTTCAATTAATAAAAGGCACCTTAAAGAGCAATAAATGAGCAAAGAGATAACAGTAACACTACCAACTAGAGGGTGCTTGTGTTTAATTGGGTCACTTCAATGATTTAATATAAAACTAATAAATAAGTAAAAACCGAATAAATTGGACACTGTGAAATTGTTAAAACACTCTCCAAGTCCCTTTAACGACACAATACCGTATTTATTCTCCGCCAGTGAAATAACGGCTAAAGAGGCCAATTTCTAAATTAATCTTAAAAATTTCTATTTGCCCAAAAACGACACAGAACAGATTTGTTTTAAATCTCTGGGCAACCTACCTTAAGATCATGAACGGAGCAATCCGCCCGAATGTCCGAATATTCCTCTGGTAATCCATTTAAAGAAGAAAAAAAGACCCAGTGTGTATGATTCTTCTTATGTTAAGTTCCATTCGAACACACTTTAACGTTTTAAATCCAGTTTTTCGGCTCCGTTCGCTTTATCTAAATATTTTTGGGGACTCTTTCGTCCTGGTTCCGGGGCCCCTTTCAATGTGACGACTGATGCTCAAAGCAGATCCACGACCACCGCACTCTCCTGTGGAAGTAACTAGACTGTCGTCCCCTCCCTCACACACCCCCGCAGCAGCACCTCCAATAACTTTGGACATTTATGCAATAGTAATCATAGAATTATAAAATAAAAGACGATTAAAGCTCCAACTCACGGGTGTAGAGAATCGTAAGTAGCAAAGCCACTTCACTTCACAGCTCGGGTGTATTTAGTCTAATACATACTGGTAACTGATTCAGCCCTTACCAAAAAAAAAAAAAAAACGAAATCAGTGACGCGCAAAGACAAAGCTTCAAAGAAGTTAATATTCCTCACAAAGGAGACGCGTCCAAACGGAACCAAGCGGTTACAGTACAAAGCCACCCGTAAAAAAGCAGCAGTTAAAAATCCGTCACAATGTATACACACACTCTGTACAGCAAACAATTACACATAGATGCATTATTTCACCTCCACAGTCTCCCCCGTTTACTAATTCGACTTTCACTCAGCGATAAAGTGAAGTAATAGGCGCATGCATTTCTGCGAAAACAACTCACCTCATCTGAATGCTTTATTATTGTGTATCCACATGCAGTAATCCCACAGAAAAGGAGGCGAATATATCGCGCGTCGCTCCAACTTCTCCTGGCTGAGAGAAAAACAAACTAAGAAGACACGGCAAATGGTGTAATTTGACCCGAGCTCGGTCAATCCACGCAGGGAGAGATCCACGGCCCGCCAATAAGGAGCGCTCTTGTTCCAGTCCCTCCCCCACTATCCAGCTCTCCTCCTCGCTCGCTTTTGGACCTCTCTGCCTCGCTCCTGGCTTCCTTCCTCTCTTTCCAAGAGCCACAGAGGCAGAGAGGGAGAGCGAGAAGGGGGAAAAAAAACACCCCTCCTCCCTCTTGTGTGACCCCATATTGCACCCCCTGTGTTAAAGCTCACACCCCCGCCCCTCAAACTTCAAGTCAGCAACTGCTCCTAGTTAAAACTAATTTCAGTCTATTTGAGGCTCAAGCAAGCTGCTACTGCTTAGTTAAAACATCTTTTAGCAATGTTTGGATTTGAAGAGATAGGGGTAAGCCCATACTGAATTTAGCAAAGCACCATGAAAGTGGCGAGTACATTTTCAAAGTGCAGCGGAAAAGTTTGAGGCAAAATAAAGATGACAACCATTAAAATAAGGACAGTGCTTTAACTTTATTTGACCATTTACTAAATATTGGTCGTGGAGGATGGATAGTAAAGATGTACCAAATATTTTTTTTCTTGAGTAGATTTTTCAGGTGGGCCTATTTGTACTTTACTTTAGTATGTAATTTGCTGATGACTTTTTGTCTTGAGCCCCAGCATTTGAAAACACATATCTGTACTTTCTACTCCTTATGTTGGAAAAATAGCTAGTTTGTTACTTTTTCAACCTTCGCACATGACGATACGATGTAAAAAAATAGATAGGTCAAGTCAAATGCATTTGAGATATTGATATCCATCCATCCATTGCTTATCCTGAACAGGGTCACAGGGGGTGCTGGAGCCAATCTGATATGAGGGTTCAATAATATCAATCCATCATATTATCTATTCTATATAGCTTGCTAGTTAGCTATATATATATATATATACTGTAGCTCAATATCAAACTTGATACCTACCAAATGACTACCTTGCCATCATGAGTGTCGTTTCCAGTTGTCAATGAGCTTTGAGTTTAGCACTGGTTATTGTGGTTTTGTATCAATGCATAATGCAGCGGCATTTCTACTGTTGTAGCCCCCCCACCCCCCCAAAAAAATGTACACTTGCTCGAAGTTCTTGAAATTTGAACTTAAAAGACATTTTTGAGGGTTTGAAGACCAGTCAATTTGTAATTTAAAAGTTTTTTGACTGAGTAATTACTGTATATTTCTACTTCGAGGAACACGTAAATTGTGTGTTTTCTAATTTACCTAGCATGATTTTAATGAGATAAAAATGAAACTATTTGTTAAGTACTGGTCAAAAAGGTTGGTCCTAGCATATAAAATCACCGAAATTAAATAAGGAATTTACCACATCCACATGAAAGGCTTGGACGTTGATCATCAAAGTGTTTGAATTTGTCCTTGGTGAAGGACAACAGCACTGCAGAGCATGAAAATAAACACATTGTTATACTGTCAACATTGTAATGTTGAATATTCTCTTGTTTGCTACATTTACATAGTCGTCAGGCGTCATGCATGAAAACAACAACGAGGAGGGTGCTCCGGTGTTCCTGAGGTTATCATTGGAGGTTTCAGGTCACTCTAGCCAGGTCTGTGAGGTGGCACAATGGAGGCCTATTTGCACCCCATTAGAGATGCAGGTTAGCAGATGTGTGAGAATCCCTTTTGCGTACGTGATCGTCCTCACTCACTCGTAAGTGCACACACACTCCCACAGTCCGGACAGCCTCCATTGTGAGCTGTGAAAGTTGCATCTGCATCTGAATGCTTGCAGAGGAAATACTAGTTTGACACTTCTTGCATGTCTTTGCTCCCCCACTCGTTCCACCCTCTTCCTCTTTTTTTTTTTTTTTTTTTTTAAATAACATTGGCGAGTTCTCCGTTCTGTCTCCCACTTTTATTGATTAACCGTATCAACTACTGTAGTGTTGTCTTGCATTTCTGTGACTTTGACTCCCTTTTCTGTCAATGCTCTTTTTAGTCCTTGGTTATTTCTGCACTCAGCATGAAGCTCCATGAGTGGGAGAGGAGGGTAGTGGTGGATCAATCAATGTGTTCAATGTTTGCTCGGACGTAGGTACTGAGGGTCAGGATGGATAGATATTTGGAGTGATGGGTGTCCGGTGATTGATGGCTGTATTGATTGGCCCTTTTTCCAGTGAATTGGCACTTTTACTGGGGCTGTAATGGCAATGTGACACAATATGAGTGGGTTTTCATGAGTAATGCACGTGCTTTTTTTCACCCCTATCCGAGTCCTAATATTAGTAGACCCATTCATAAACCTTTCTTTTTACATACAGTGTAATGTTTTGATTTAATCACAGAAGTTAATACTGTGTGACAGACAGGTGAAAGTGTTTGACCCGAGTTGGTCTGGAGAGATTAATTTCTTCCTTTTAGACATGCTGGGAAGGTTGATGGATAAATGGCGGTGGGAGAATAAAGTCATGTGCATGAAGTATGTTAGGGGAAATGAGGGGGCCGAAGATAAAGAACAGAAGGGCCATGCTACCGCCACTACCTCACGTTTCCCCTGGGACTCCGCAGTGTGTCGGTGAACCCCAGGGGGTGTGCAAGGGTGGGCCTCTGCTTGTAGCAGAGAATGCGAAGGGCTTGGCCTTGGGTTGGGCTGGCCTGTGCAACACACCCTCATTTACTGCCAGAAATGCCAGTGCAGATGGCCATGTGTCAAGGATGGGGGTTACAAGCTAGAGACCAGTGCAACTCAGGAAGAGAAGTTTTATTGCAACTGTTTCCCAACGGATAATCAGAGGACATTGCAGGTTAAGGGCGCTCTCATTTGTAATGAAATGCTTTGGAAATAAAATTTGTGGCGGCAGTAGCTCATCTGTAAGAAGTTGTTGGAAAGACGCCTGTCTGCCTCAACTACTGATGAGATCCCCTTGAAAAAGGGACCGAATCCCCCCATAACCAATGTCAACTTCTGAGCTGAAGCACTGTTAGTGTGTCCCGTCATTGTGTATGTATTTTGGTTCTATGTGATCTGGGTCTGGATTTAATGGCAAGAAAATAGTGTCCAGTCCATTCAAAATGCCACTTATGCACAGTAGCTGTCCAAGTCTGCTTATTCCAGAATTGGTCACAATTGGCTTCAGCAGCACTACCAGTACCGGAAACTGGTACAGGTGCAAGTTCTGCCGGGTTGTGCCACTGTTGTCACAGATGTACCGTAGACTATGACATGCTCATGGACATGGATGGCCGCGCGGGCGCCATGTTGGCAGGGGCAAATTTATCATTGAAGGCAATGAATGGTCATAAGATACAGTATGTGGTGGCCATGTCAGCTGGGGTGACTGTCCCATCAAAGGTGATGGAAACCGTGGACGTTAGCACCGCCGTAGGCACACAGCTCAAAAGTAGCGTGTCGTATCTACGCATACATATTCACGGCTGTTTACTGGAGCAAGTTCTTATCAGGTACGCGTAGTACATCTACACGTCTCCCAAACACACTGTTTTTGGTACAGTATACAATTGTTGTTGTTTTTGTTTTTGTCAAGGACTTATCTATGGAATCTGATCATAACGGAGGTGGAAAAAAAGAAGCGCACCAACATCACGGCGCGAGTGACCAGCACAGGATAAATTTCCCCCATCAGCACCAGTGAGATAAGGTTGGATTAACTTTCTAACATTTCAAACTGTTTCAAGTTTTGCTCCTCCCCCCAAGTAATCCATTCAATCCACCGTGGAATAAACTTTAAAAATGAATACATTGATTCATTAATGAAATAAAATAATCACTGACAACATTGTTTTCTGCATACCAGGACAATATTATGCCAAGATGTTGCTATTTAATAACAAGTGCTACATCATGCCACCTTATCCTTGTAATTAATATTGTACCCAAACTAACATACCGGTCTGAGTTTGAAAGAGCTAATTTTATTAAAAATAGCCACATTTCCACCATGTGGTCAGATTTAGTGCAAGATGCTTTCACCTTTATTGTCAACTGTTTGGAAAGGTCTCAAAAAACCTGTGCTGTTTGCCCTTTTCCAACAGATCCCTGCAATCAGTTGACTGGGGTGAAAGAGTCTCCCTGATCTGCCACACCCATGGTGGGTTTCATTCCAATCCTTACTGGGCCAAAGCACACTTAACTGTACCATTTGATAAAAATGTGGATAATGTCGGTTGCAGGAGCATTGGTACACTCATTCGAAGAGAAGATTGTGCACCATGCTTTGGCAGAGAGTGTTCCATCAGATGGCCAACTCCCAGGGTGGGAGCAGTCTGGACTGAGCCTCCCGAGTGACCTCTGATTGATTAAGAGGCCATTTCTGGCACTTGGCTGGCCTCAGGAACCATTTGTCACCTGACTGCGCTGTCCTGTTGAGAGGCTCCTTGTGCCCCAGTCTACATGCGGACCTTTTCTCTAAATCCCCAACTTGGTCAGATCTACAGGGGCCATCCATGTGAAAAAAATCTGGCTACTCACTCCAGAGCTCAGCCTGGATTACTGTAAACCCCAAACGGTATGTTGAAACAACACTTCACGCTGTACAATGAGACACTTTCTCAACTGTGATTTCTTCTCATCAATCAGTAAAGACATAATATAACTATGCTAATGCACCATTTGAAAGGACTAAAATGTTTACATGTCAGGCAACAAAGGCTAACAATGCTGAGCCACAATCATGATGATAATTATTTGGAAATAGAAAGTGGACAACTATGCATTTACCTGGCAGAGACACGGCAGAGTGGAGCTCACAATAACGTCAAATGGAACAGTGTCTAGTTTCTATTTGATTAACTTCTTGTGAGTGCCACGGTAAACACCACATTGTAAATGGTCCACAATCATATTGCAAAATGGCAAGTGCGTTGAATGACTGTCAGGCTGTCACAGTAACATTTATTCTGCAGATTGTGCATTTGATTGGGTATCCAGTTTATGAAAAAAATATTCATCGAAAGAGGTCATAGAAAGGTGGCACGTTTCTTTGCTGCCAACATGATAAACAGGCCGTGGTGCGGAAATAAAACTATATTTAGTGGTGAAATGACCTGTGCTCTGCCTACTGACATTGCTGTTGCGGGCGCTTTAAAAAAAAAAAAAAAAGACACCATTTTGCTGATAAGGGTAGGAGACAATCTACTCATACAGACCATGTTTTCGGTCCTGAATTTAAAGAAATGACAAAATCAACATTACTTTGATGCAATGCTGCTGACTGTCTCATTTATTCAAGGCGATGCATGGAAATGTATGAAATAAATTGTTCAGTGAAGTAATTTTATTTATTGGGGTTTTCTCTGGGAAAATGAGAAAGCTAATCTTATTCATAGCGAGTGCTATGAGTAATTTGCGGCCAGCGATAAGCGACCGCATCAACATGAACTGCTGGTGATAAAGTGACACACGTGACATTTCCAACTCATTATTTATTGATCCCATTTCATATGCTGTCTAAATGTTTTAATCTGCCTGGCCATCGCCATGCACACATAAATGAAAGAAAGAGAAATGGTCCTGGATGGAAGCTGAAAATATTGTTGCTCTCTGTCTTATTCATGAAATGGATAACAATGTGCTCGTAAAGCAGTGCCATCTTGACCCCATTATCACAATATTTCCACCAATTAAGAACGTCACTTCAGGCCTTGGTTTAAAACTGATATTCACTTAAAGTCCATTTAAAGTGAAAATAAACATTTCTCCTAACTACAACACAAGACAGAGAAAAACAGTAACAACCCGTCCAAAGTTGAATGATTCGAAAAATTGCCAAGAATATAAAATGAGGCTTCAAAATTGTGAAATATTAAAGCATTGTCTCCGGTCTCAAAAGTCCACTGAAAAATGGAGGCTCTTCCTTATGCATACATATCCCTGTATGTTTGAGTCAAGAAAATATATGTATG
Source organism: Hippocampus comes (assembly GCF_001891065.2). NCBI lineage: Eukaryota > Metazoa > Chordata > Actinopteri > Syngnathiformes > Syngnathidae > Hippocampus > Hippocampus comes. Next base: position 3,840,566 of record NW_017805824.1, read on the forward strand.
CTTGAAGCCTCTGGTGGCTGGAGTCATCAAGGGGCTTTTTATGCCACGGAAAGAGGTAGTAGCCATTAGCTAGCTAGTAAGCTTAGTGGGATTTAAATAATTGCAATGAGATATTCTATCAATTGTGGCATTCAGGAAAGATGGATTTTCAGGATGTAAGAATAAGTAGGTGGCTAACTGCATGCTGTAGTTGTAGCAACAGGTCTTGTGGAAATGTTTGAGTCCCGAAAATATCGCCTTGTAGCCTGGAATCTAGCCTGAAAGTGTCTGGAATCTAATGAGGCGCTCTGAAGTGTTTATGCCAGCGGGAAACTCAGTTGGACTTTTCGTTTTTAATTCTCTCTTCACTTTTCCGCTTTTCTGTCCGTGATGCACTCATACCTGACAACGAGGCGCTCTAAAGAGGCAATGGACAGCGGATTATCTAAAGTGAAGATATATATAAAAACTAACTAGCTAACTGCACATTGCAATTATCCCGGATAGCCACTGATGAACGAAGGTGCTCATGTTCTTATACAGTATAGTGGCGGAGAACCCAATACATGTATGCCCAAGTGCATCACTGGACTCCATTTTATCCACGACACAAAATTTAGGAAAACTGAAATTGTGAAAAAAAAAATATTTAACACTATATTTGCAGTATGTACAATGGAACCAGTTAAAAATGTGCTTGTTTGTAAAAAAAAAAAAAAAAAAAAGAAAAAAAAAAGAAAAAAATTGAGTTCTGTACAAAATGTTCATAGAAATAACACCTTTATTTTTGTACTCTTTTCGGTATGCAAACGGTATTGGCCTTGATTGAGCGTATTAACCTATGTTGTGCTTATTCTCGTGTTGTGTAAGCAAATATAGCTGTGTCCCTCGGCAGCATCAGGCGGAAATCCTCTGCATATGTAGGCGAAAGTCCCGCCTCCGCCATCATTCATCGTCCAGAAAGAGGGAACCTGCTTAGGCGTGCTTGGAAGCACCTGTCATATATGTTCGGAAAGATCTGTGCTGTGCTGCTTCTCGCGTTGTGTAATCAGGCTCTGAGCATCTCGCAAGGCAAGGTAGACTAGATACTGTATCTTTATGTTGTTTGTTTTTATAGAAAAACAAATGAGAACGGATGAGCTCGGCAATCCAAAGATGATAAAAAGGTTTGAAAGAAATGTTTAGCCGATTCATCTTTTAAATGGCAATATGATGATAAACTTTGAGATTTTTTTTAGGACGGAAAAACACAAGTTTCCCTGGATCAGTTTGCCAAAATCAACCAATGAATTAGAAAAGAAACAGACATAATAAAAAGACATTTGAATCTCAATTTTCCCATGTTTTTATGGAAGAAGACTCTTTTTCAAAGGAGGAGCTGTAGTCCTACTCCCCCTTTTCCCTTCCATAGATAATTTTAATGAGCAATCAATCGTTGACATTTTGTTATAAGTATTTCCTTTCTTCCTCATGGTGTGTTTTTACTTATTTCTACATTACAAAATTTTTAACCAAACAGTGTTAAAAAAAAGGGATAACTTCGTTTTGGGGCTGGAACTGATTAATTGCATTTCTGTTCATTTCAATGGGAAGCATTAGCTCCATTTATGAACGTTTCGAGTTACAAATGAGTCCACAGAACAAATTACGTTTGGAACTTGAGGTTCCATGTATTCCACTGAAAGAAATCCCTAAATTCACTTAACAGGGTCTTTAACATGGGCTTGTTGTTCACAGGGCTGACTTCAAATGATAAGAATTTCCCTGTTTTCTGTGCCTTTCATTAGAGCGTCAATCCCATAATACTGAATATCTGCTTAAACCATCAGTGTAGCTCCATCACTGAGCACTTAAGACTGCAACAGATTAAAGACGTCACACTGCCAGAGATGAGGCTAATGAGACGACAGAGTTGTCGACATCTTCAGGAAGGAAGGATATGACTTGGTCGAGGGTGGAGAAGGATATGCAGTGGGGGTTAAAGTGTCACCAGGAAAGCAAGCGGCACAAAGGTTGCTGCGTTCACACGCTCTCACGTTTGGTCTATTCCGTTGTGTCATGGCGCTGGCACAAACATGGCATACGCAGACACAAAAACACATGCAAACAGGTGGGCCGTGTGCCGGTGCCAGTATGGTGAGCAGCTGTGTGGGTAGGAGCTTGTTGCACAGCGTGGCGGTGCTTGCATTCTCTGACCTTGCCACTGGACGCAGCATTTGACGCACACACAAATACAAAAGTCTGAGGGCAGCTGCACGGTGCCAGTCATGGGGGCCCCCCAGCAGGCAACTGCACACACGCTCAGAAAATGTACTGTCTCCAACATGATATTTAATCTTTACAGCGAGCCTAGCCAGCACAGCTCATTCCAAATCCGAGGGAATTTGTTCCTGCTCGGCCCTCGTGCTGATTCCAAATGGTCTAATAGCCTGCCAAGGGGAGCACACTTATACCTCTGCTGCTGACCCAAATATTTACCTACCCCATTCGTAAACCCCAAGCCCCAGTCCAAAAGCTCAGGCACAGAAAAAAAAAAGATCCTACCTCCCTTGCAGGCTGCCAGTCCCCAGTTAAGTCTTCCTTGGAGTAGGGAGGCTATCTGGGATTTAAGGGAAAAGCCCTTTATCCAGGGACTTTTGTACAAGCTGGGGCCAGCAAATGTTTCATGTCAGCAAAACACATTAAATGCTACAAACTGCATCTTTTCTGCTCCACAGGGGTGGCCAACAAACTTTTGTTTGTGTGTGTGTGTGTGTGTGTGTGTGTGTGTGTGTGTGTGTGTGTGTGTGTGTGTGTGTGTGTTGGAGGGGGGGCACAAATGTGTTTTCAAGACTTTGGAATTTGGACTACTTTCTTTATTTCTTCATAAAATGTATTCCTTAACTAATTTTATGAGCCTACATTTTCATTTTGGATTTTATGTGTGTCAATGTAGGTAAAGTTATCATGATAAACTAACCCTAACCCTTAGTTGGGTCAGTTGTGTAGTACAGTGGTTGTCGAACATTTTTTCCAGTCGTACCACCAAAACAGTTTGAACATCAAAATTGCGCTTGAATGTAGGAAAACTAAAAAAATACTTGAATGATGATTCAATTAATACATTAGTGTAGTGGTTCTTGACCTTGTTAGATGTAGCGAACCTAACAATTTCATATGCACATTCACCGAACCCTTCATTAATGAAAAATAAAAATATGATTTTTTTTTTAACAAATTCAACACATAAAAAAAACTCCCATTTATTAAAAACAGAAAAAAGCAAACACAATTAGTCCAAGTATGAAGGCTAAGTTTTTTAATTGAGCACAAAATAAACCAGCCAGTGATGGCCAAGCGGGCGTATCATAACTAATTGACATGTTGAGTCGGTGTGTCTTGACCTCCATGGCAGAGGCTCCATCGAACCCCTGAGACTGATTCACCGAACCCCTGGGGTTCGAACGAACCCAGGTTATTAAGAACCACTGCATTAGTGTATCACTACCATGAATGTTAAGACTGCTAAATCACTAGTAAAGACTAATCTGTAGAATTAAATAGCCTGTAATGTGAACTTTAAGATTTACTTCTACAAAGTAAATAAAAATGTACAGATTTCAAGATAATTACTGAAAACATGCAAAGACAGAGGACTACATGTATATAATACTAAATTGTGGAACTTCAGCATCAAGTTTTTTTACACCATTTCTCCTGATTTTTGAGGCCGTGGCTGAAACTGGGCTCAATCATTTACTTGGGGTCTAGCATGAGACTCCCTCGCGCCACATAAAAAACCGTGAGCACCTTGGTTCGCATCACTAGTTATCCAGTTATGATGTGTAGTTAACTTATTAGCTATGCCTAAACCACAAAAATAAATTTTCCCAGTTACTGATTTTAGTGCTCCTCATTTGTCAGCCACTAGTGCATACACGTGAAGGAGAGAAAGCTGGGAGAACTCGGAGCAGGACAAAAAAAGTCCAACGTGATAAAAGCCCCACAGGATGCCTTAAGTGGATATATTTCATGGCTCAAACATGTTAGTTTGTATCGGCATAAGAAAGATACTGTACTCACCAAAATAGCATCCATTACTCAGCGGTGCATGGTGTCATGCATTCAGCGGACACGCCCACAGCATTTGAGTGGAGAGAACTCTTGATTTTTCCACAATTTTAAAGCCTCATCTTGTATATTTGTCTATTTTTTTTTTATTCTGTCATTCAAATTTGGAAAAGTTGTTAACACATTCCTCGCTTTGTTGCATCAAATGTACAAGACACATTTATCTTCACTTTGCAGACATGTTTAGCCTTCAGCCTGAAGAAATGTCAGTCTTCTAAGGTTGGCCAGATTTTCACATACACATGTAGCTGGGGGAAACGGTGTGTGCATGAGAGGGGGACAGAGAGAGGAAATCACAAGAATGACCACGTGCATGCATGTCAGTACCAAGTGCTGGGTTGGACAAGGCAGACCAATATGCTGAAATCCGCTGGGGCATCTTTAGGAGTTATCACACGCACGTCAGTTGCTCATCTGCATGCCGATGCTTTCAACTGCCGGCCAATGTTAATGCACACACCCACAACATGCCTGCTCACACCAGACACACAGTCCCTGGACCTTGGACCAGGCTTAACATAATTTGGATACTTTCATTATCGGTAGTTTTTATTTCATTTTGGCTTTTGTTTTTTAAATTCAGTTAGTTTGAATTCGTTTCTAGAGCAGGTTTGTTTGTTTTTATTTTTGAAAAATTCTTTGGTTTGGTTTAGTTTTTATTAGTTTTAGTGTTAGTTTTATTTTTTTTAAATATATATATATGGAGTACTTGTCAAGTGCAAGATTAAAAAAAAGTCACTAATTATTGTTTAATAAAGTCAAGTAAACTACAATTTTCAAATAACTGTTTGACCTTCCTTCTTTTGTACGGATATACCTAAATAAATATATCTATAATGAACTCCTAAAGCTCATGTATGATGGCAATTGACAGATGAAAACAAAAGACATTTTCACAAATTATAGTTAGTTTTATAAGCATAAGATTAAGTTTCACGTATTGGAATTTTTTATCATTCAAAAAAAAAGATCAATAATTCAGATGGTTTGATGCCTGTTGTTCACCCCTGTATGAACGAGACACATCACGTTAGACCAGCTACCTCCCCTGCACCAGCCACTTAAGACTCATTCATTTTCAAGGGTGATCTGACCAAGAAGCGAAGCACAGTTCCCGTCATAATATACAGTGTAAACAATCGCACTACGCAAGCTTTTCTCTTCGCATGATACAGCCTTTCTGTCGGATCTGATTGGAGTGCGCAGGTGGATCTAATGTTGTGGCTGAGGAGTGTGTGCGTGCATGTAACAGGTTTTCTTCCAGTGCTGGATTTATGTGACTTCTGTTCTTTGTCCAGCTGCTTGTGAAACACTATCATCATCGCGGAAGCCCAGAAGCAGTGAGTGAGCGATCCACCCTGTGCCATTAATAAGGATGCATCAGGAGAGGCAGGATGGAGGAGAGCAGCTGGAGAAGGTAATCCCGTCTCTCCAGGTCAGCCATCAGACAAACTCTAGCAGGCCCTACTTACTCTGGCCTAATTAGCACGCACCAACAGGGAAATCTCTCCCTCTCACACTCAGTGCACACCTAGTTTTGCAGCCAGACGTCACAGGGTTAATTCTTTCCTGACTTCGAGCTGAGCGTTATGATCAGCTCAAACATGCTTCCGCTGCAGCTTTGGTGTCACACCGTCTCAGAGGATAAGAGGAAAGATTAAACGGAGATGGGATTAGATTGAATGCGGTGCAATTTAAGAATTGAAGATTTCTTCCACTTTTTACTTTCATGTCAAGTTGGTGTCCAGATAATCATCGACGCTTGTGAGGAGACACCACACAGTGCATCGCAGAAAAAGGACATCAACCTTAGAACACTTAAACAAATGGCCACGGACTTGAAGAATGTCATTGAGTGGTTGGGTAACAAATCATGTAGTTGTAGGACGCTTAGTGGCTACAATGTCGAAATCAGCGACCATGGATTTGAAGCAGCAAAAACATAATAGCATTGCCTTTCCTGGATTTTAACATGGATCACAATAGAAGTTGATCTTCAATGTGGTTCAGGAATATTTACATATTCAAACCATGTAAATATTCAAACCCATATCAAGAGACTTTACAAACACAAATAGGGTGAGATAACACACCAGCCATGTTCCTGATGTAACACACTAAAGCCCCGCTACATTTAGAGGCACACAACTCAGTTGATGTTGGGACTTCCGGCTTGTCTCAACGTCCAGTATTTAGACTTTACAAAACTATACAATTTTTTCAAATAGAGTGCTCTTTTTTGAAGGCCTGAATGGATTTCACTTCATTTTCATGGTGAAGTAAAAGTATTGCAAAGTACCGCATTATTATATGTGCATACTAAGGCCTTAATGAGTGACTAGGCACACACATCGACACAAACACAATGCCAAAGTGGAGACAGAGTTGTGCTGGCGGGACAGATGTACTCTCCTGGTGTCTGACCCCTCGCATAGGCCTCCAAAACAACTCCATTTACCAGGCCCCTCCCACGCTTGCTGCGCTTCAAGTGTGTCTCCAACTTAACGGTGGAGGGGGAGAGAGGGGGCTGGGGGTTAGTGTATCAGGTGTCTTTCAAAAAAAAAAACAAAAAAGCAGTTGTCGGGACTGGCTGAAAATGGAGCATGACTTTATTCAGTCTAAATTGTACCCCGGTGAAAACAGTGTGGCCTCTCAATGCGCTCTACTTTGAAGTGGCCATTTGTGTTAGGCTCAGAGAGCTAATTTAATGGAACTCTATTAAGGGCTATGTTTTTAATAGGATTGATCCCCCCCTCCCCCTACCACCCCCGCTGTTACACAAATGAATATTCCAATGCATTTATGTCCTCCAGCTGTCACGGAATAGATAACAACATCCTATGCGTCCCACAGGTTGGTAGTTTTCTTCTGGTTAGAGCAACATCACACATCTCAGTCTCCTGTTTGCTTCACACACACATTAGTGCATCTGACACACGTGAACATACACACACAGCTGGTAGAGATTAGAAGGGAGGAAGCAGAGAGAACACACAGTGTTTCAGAGTCAAAACAGCGCAGTTGGACTTGACCTGTGACCTGCATGGATAACATCGGAATACACACTATTTGCCCAAAACACCAAAGAGAGAAACATTAACTTTGATAACATTCTTTCATCCACTTCTGAGGGTTTTTTTTTTTTTTTACTTTAGTGATTCCAGCAAAGTATGAGGGTGTATGATAATTAATAGCTTCCATTGGAGGAAAAAACCCTTTCTATGCAATTTTCCCGCTGGATGGAGTGCTGAAGTGGCTCAGCTCTATGGTTCTGTCCTACCTGGGGCTATAGACAAGTGCTATCTTGCATGTTAAATAAAGTTTCACCCCCGCCGAGCCTCTACTCTGTGCCAATTCCTCAAGATTAATGAATTTTTCCCTTGCACTTCACGTTTATGCCTCATCCCCTTGTTCCATCACTTCTTCACGTATCATTTCCCCCTTCTCTTTGTTTAGTAAGGTGATAAAATTGGAAAAATTGTCTCAGACTAAGACAGATCACTCATGGCCATCAAGTATGTGCGTGTGTGTGTGTGTGTGTGTGTGTGTGTGTGTGTGTGTGTGTGTGTGTGTGTGTGTGTGTGTGTGTGTGTGTGTGTGTGTGTGCGCGCGCACGCATCTGGAAGAGACACATCTGTGTGTGTCTGTCGATTCTGTCCCCATGCTGCTGCAATCGTGGAATAAGTAGGATCATTTAGCTGCAGCTTCAGATACCAGCAGGTGATAAGTCACACCAATGAGCCCTGCACTTGGAAATTATGCTTTTATCCCTGACTACTTCTGTCTGGTTCTCTCTTAACATCTCTTTGTACTCTTCCAAACTTTTATGAGTTGAAATTCAGCTAATTACTTTCATAGTTGCTCAATAGGGAGGAACTGTCGAAGTCTTAGTAATAGTGGATATGAATCCAATGCATACTAACAGTTGAGTCGACTAATTGAGTGCGAAGAGTGATTTTGATTGTCTAGGATTGATGAATTTGGGCTAATCAAGTCTTGAAGAAGGGAAGCAAAGCAAATGACAGTACTACTTATCTGCAACCAGCAGGGGTGCTGTTGATTTAGATTGGAGCAGTCGCCAGAAGTGTTCACACACAAGTTGGCATGCTGGTAGAGTGGTACCTTGACCTAACAGTTGAATTCATTCCGTGACCAAACTCGTAATGCAAGTTACTTGGATATCAAATTAATTTTGTTTAAATTTCATAAACATAACCAATAAACTGCTGTGGCGAAGCACTGGTTTAATGTGAAGAAGTTTAGCTGGGTCTCAAGTGCATCTCTTTCTTTCTGCTCTTCTGGCTTTTTACAAAGTTGTTTTTGATGAAGAGTTAAAATACACAAAATGATGAAGTTTTTGCGTGGAAAATACATTTTCTTTGCATTTGAATCCAGAAATAATATTAAGTACCAGCACTGAATAAGTACTGCACCCTAAAAAGAACACTAATTAACCAAATACATTCTAAAGTCCGATGGGTAACCCGTATTGGGGGAAATAGGTAATCCAGGAATGGGTCCAGAAGCAACTGAGCCAATGCTGGGTTACTTATTCCTAGTGCATTGGGTTGAGGATTTGACCCAGCACATTGCGCCAAGAAATTGATCCAGGAAGGGGTAAAAAAAAACCAACAACACATACTCATGAGTTAAAGCTACCAAAAATGGTTACCATCTTATCAGTCTAAGTGGTTACAAAGATTACTAACAATCTCCAAGAAGAACCTATGTGTCCGAAGTCAGCTGAGTTACCCACTGAGCCATCCAATCGGTACCAATGCTTTCTGTTACATGAAATCCATCAAATCCAATTTCAAGCCTATCTGCTGGGTCAAAATAATCAACCCCTGCGTGGGTCCAAGTAACCCATTCTGCTCAAAACCCATTACCCAGCAAGTGGATTTGGAAAACAACCCAGCATTTTTTACTGTGTACATTTTCCCTGTAGTGGCGCAAGGTAATTTAGTGAAATGCCTATCCCTTGTTAATATCGACCTGGCATCTCACCATCAAATCATATCCAACGCTACGGCTGCATGAAAAAAGGGCCGCAGCGATTCTCAAAATAATTACTTCTAATTTATCGGCAAGGGAGGGAGCAAGGCCAGGATCAAATGCCCTGAGCTGTCTCGTTTCTTAACGAGTTAAATGTTGCTGACTTTCCACTTTCTAGCAGCAGGAGCAATGACCTTGTTTCAAAGAGAAGTGAATGGAAGCCTGTCCTTGAGTTTACAAAGTAACAACAGGTAGGGCGTGACAAGAGAATTTAATGTAGGTCAAGAAGAGCCCTACCGTTGCGTGTAGAGTGAGCATAGCAGCCAAGGAGGGGTTGAGAGGGTTAATCATCCAAATTTGTCTCAACCCGCATGTCTATAATTTGCTCATTTATGACATAGGAATGCCAAATATGCCATCCAAGAGGTAGACCTCGCCAAATAGGCAAGTTGTGCTTCTCAAGAGAGATTGATCTCATTTGGATTTTGTTTTTCGTCTCCCCCTTTCTTTAAATCTCAAATGGTATCCAAATAATACAACAAAGGTACATTATTTCAGAAAAGACAAAGAAATGACTATTGTGAGCAGCTATATATATATATATATTTTTTTTTGTCCTCCGGATATGCTGTTCAGTCGTTGGTGTGTTACACTTCCAAATTGGCAGAACTTTCTAGGATCCAAATTGATAAAACTATATTTTATGTGAATGCTTGCCAACTTTTATTTCAGGAGATGTGATCTTGAGGTCAGAGTTTTGATGAAATAAATACTGTGTACTTTAAAATACCCATATTTTATCTTGGCGAACATTGCCAAAAGAGGGGCTGCTCAACTCGGCTTCGAGCCCTTCGCGTATTCCTCAAAGACTTGTGGGCCACTGAGCGCATCACACGGATACAAGTAGCTGGCTCACGTGAGCATGAAGTCATCAACAAATCTATGATTGCTGCTTTCTCTCGTGTGTATGGTTTTCTTTTTCCCTCTGTTTTGTCTGCCAGTCTCAGCCTGTGTATACATGCAGGGCTGTGACTGATGCGCAGCCAAGTTTCACGCTGACGAAGACACGTGTACAGTAGGAGACAAATAAACACGCTAATGAGTACCCCGGACGTGCGTATGTGAAATACCCTGACCGTATGTGTTACCTGAGGGGGTCTGGGCTGTGGTTTGAGGCTTTTGAACACAAAGAGTGATTAGACACAAGGCTGGCTGCGATGTGTGTCACGAGCTTGAGTCGTCTCAAACAATCAAAGACAGACTGACTGCTCCAGGGTTGCTGGAGTTCCCCGAAATGTTTTAGATGAAACACCTGCTGGCTTCCAGTATGAACATCAAAGTTTATACATGTTTACAAGGTGCATCTTTATATCAGCTCTTTCACCAACATGAACTGTCCAGTGTGGTTTATGTACTAGTTTTGAAGGTTGTTTCTGCATCTTCACCTTGTTCTCGTCGGAATAAAATATATAGGAGGGAGTTACATTTGGTGCTTTATAAAGACACATTTATTTTTTTAAATTACTATTATTATCATATCTTTACCAGTCCGGAAACCAGGGGCCACACTTGTGAATTGAAAGGGATAGACTGATAAAAAAGTAACAATGCAGAAATGAGCAGTTTGTGTTAAATTCTAATATTTATATGACCATTGGATCTAGATAAATATATTGTAGAATCTAGTGTATATTATGTGCTTCTACTCCACTGTGGCTAAAGCCAAACCGTGGCAGTGTTTTTACTTTCTGGACCCGGATTTGACACCTATGCCGTACGCTCAGTGGTGGAAAAACGGGCGCAACGTCATTTTGGTGCCGGGGGGCAAGTCTTGTCTTGTCGAGCGTGTTTGGGACCACATTGCACTTCACTGGGCGTTCCGGTGCACGGAGCTGCCTCGCCACCGACACACCTGATAATTTGATCACATAAAGGAGACTGCGCTTGATGTAAAAATGTCATGAACGTGGTGATGGAGGACCCCAAGAAGCAGGCAGGAGGGAGGAGCAGGGTGGACTTAAGAAAATGTATGAATAAAACACAGAGAAAATTAAATCCAAAACAAAGTCCTGAAAAACAACCAGAAACCAAAGTAACAAACAAAAACCCATGACAGTAAACACAAACAACGACCTGAACCTGAGTGGTCAGGCAGGGAGTCCTTTTCACAGAAAACCTACTAATGACATAATGACCAACAGGTGTTCCGCTGTAGGAGGAGCACCACAGTGCCACCTGCTGGTCACAAACAGATTCACCATGACAAAAAAAAAAATGGTGCATCTTAATTTTCAAGCCCATTTCAGTGTTTTTGGGAATTTAGTAGATTGTGAGATGCATCACTTCTTCTGTTACACTCCTTCCCTTTGCATCTGCAAATTTAGTGACAAAAAGTAGACAAAATTTTAGAAGACCTAAAAACAGCTCTAACTCGTGGCGCAGCTGGTGTAATGCGATTTTGGTGTATTTGATGGAGGCGCAGGCAGACAGATTTGGCACTTCGCAGATATGTGTGGTGAATGTCATGGGATTTCATTCATAAATATGACACTAGTGTGGGACTCCCTCAGAATCATTCTAGAAAACAATTCATTGAAGCAATTATAATCATTATTATCACTGTGTCACAAACGGACGCATGGTAGTGGGTGAAAGGCATTCTCCAATTGCCCACGTCACATGCACGACGACTCCATCATTTGCAAGAGGAGATCATTTAGTTTTAACCGGCTGCCAATATCATGCATGGATCCCAGCAAGTTTATTTTTGTGTCTGAAATGTCAAGCACGGCGTAACTGGGCACGCTGCTCTGACTACCCTGATTTTAATGTAAATTCCGATTGACATGGAAAAGGCTACTTCCATCCCACAAGGGCTAAATACCAAAAGAAAAACAACTCCACCCATGGGCACAGTTAGACTGCGTTTTTTTACAGTTTGACTCATCATTGAATTTAAAAAATTCACAGTGTTATTTTTTGTAACAATTTAGCATTTTAGTCATGAGTCACTGTCAGCCCATTAGGGGATTACAAAGGAGCCCCGCCTTTCTCAAAGGGACAGATGTGGATCTTTTAAGAACTTTAAAAGTTTAAAAATCGGAAGATGAGATACAAAATCAATTTCTGGGCCATGTCTCCCATACTCAGAACCTTTTAATCAGATTGAAAGTGTTTATCTTTAACAGTAAACAAGGTACCGTGTATCATTATCAAACCACACTCTATCGCTAACGTCCCATATTTTAAAGGTACCAGAAGTAATACCTATGGTACAAGCGATTATTTTTAGTTCCCTTCAAAACTTCACAACTGGCAATGAAAACAATCTTATCTTGCACTGAACTGAACTGGTTTAGGAGGATAAAAGCCGGTATTGCTGCCTGAGCATGTCAAAGCGTCAGGTTGCAACACACACCTGCCTCAGCTGAGTCAGGGCACGAGCGAGGGAGACGTGTTTGGGTTGAACTCAAAAAATTTCTCTGCTTGTTTACTCTGTGTTTCTTAAGCAGGCCTCCCCCTCTTGCTAAGTCGTCGGTGCCACTCCTCAGGTTGTACGATGCTTTCTTGAGAAGATTCCGTGGGAGGAGATTGGGCCTTCATAGTTCTCCGTTTTTATGCCAATAGTACGTCAAACAACATGTTGGCCAGGGGAACGCAATACTATTTTTGTAGGTCAATGAGGGTTTGAGAGGAAGGAAAAATAGCACACCATAATGCTCTGCTTTATAGAAAGGTAGAGTAATAACAATAAAATAGAAAGTAAAGAGTTTGTGCATCATGATTTATTGCTTTCATTGTGCTGTTCCTTCTGGTGTGCCTGCTTTGGCGACCACAAGGTAGTATAATTCAATTTTGCAGACACAAAGGAAGAAGAAACTTGCTTTTCTAGTATTTCAGTCAGTGACTCACCAAGATGCTACAATGTATTTTTTTGTGAAGGATAAGAAATATATGCCAGTGGGTATTGTTATATTGTTTCTCTGCCTGTGTTGCTCCACTGTTTATCAAACCAGTTCTTTTATAATCACAACAATCACCGCTAAATGTTAGCAGTAGCATATCAATGGCATTTTCCATTATATGTTAGCACCAA
>NW_017805824.1:3856066-3898042 GCF_001891065.2 Hippocampus comes
AAATAGACAGGGTTAGACTTGAGCAGGTGTGTGTGTGTGTGTGTGTGTGTGTGTGTGTGTGTGAGTAGCATGAGTTATGGGAGTTGGGGTCAAAGAGGGCTGCTGGATCAAGTCTGTGTTACAGAGGCCAGAAGACTGCTAAGTGTTTTTCCGACTCTCACTCCTCTTCTACCTACCTAATGACTATGGGCCAAGTGCTGATGCGGAGTCTCCCGGGCTCCCGCTCAGCTTGCTGGTTCTACACACCACATAAACTCCACCTGAGGCAGAGATTGCTGCATCAGAACTCGCTCCTTCAAGAACTTCATCGTCCTCCAGAGTGGAAGTTCTAAATCTGGCCCCAGATCAGTGCGCAGACAGAAAGGGCTCCCAAAGTCAGTGTAGGCTGCCAGAAACCACACGTCTAATTATAGCATGCAGGAAGCGAGTGGGAAGGAACCCGAAGCCCATACAATTATTTTTCTGTCAGGGAAACACTGGAGCATAGTAGTGAGCACCAGTCTTCTTCCTTCTCGAATCTAGCTCACTCCCATAAAAGAAACATAAATGTGGCCTCCTGTCCAGGTTAACGTATGACAGTATTTCTCCACTCTCCGTGCTTATCTTTCTGTAAGGGCCCTCGATAAAAAGTAGAGCAAGGTGTGGCTCCTTCAAGTTAAGTGCACAAAAAGTAAATAAAGTCGATATTGCCATTTTTTTTTTTTCCTGATCGGGTTACAAGTAAACTTTCTGCTCACAAAGAATGTGTACTAATCCAAAAAATACAGTTCGGTCTTCGAAAAGAAGAGTTAAGATCTACAAAGCTGTTTAGCTCAGGAACAGTTTTCGGACCCAAATGGCAGAAAGCCTCTTTAATTGATGCAATAGGCATATCATCTCTCCGGGACTGGTCCACGCAGTTAACCATAGATAGCACAGTTATGATATTTTACGTTCACTTTCCAGCACAACTGAATCAATATTAGGAGCATATTAATGAGAAATCACAGGGACAGACAGTACGTGGTGACAAAAAATTGGAATGCACTTGTGATTGGTTTTCGAATGGAGTTGACCGCAGCTGCAGGAAAGAGCATATGGCACTTGTCGGTGTTGAGATACACGATTAGATTTTAGCAACAACAGAAATCTACCCCCATGAGGGTCATATTACTGAGTGATTTTTAACAGGATTGCTCAAGAACAACCTCCATTAAACTTTACGCAAGGTCTAAGGAAGAACCTATAAAACTTGTCCACAATGCGGTGTTGTACCTGCATGAGTTCAATGAATGAAAGCTCATAAACTTGCTCATTTTATTTAGTCAAACATGAACTGAACTTAGTGTATTTTTGCTGGCTCAATATTTTTGTTGATTTTTGTTCAACAGTGCCAAGTTTGACTACAAGCAAGCCTTAATTAAGCAGAAAAGCCACCAGCAGACACATGATGTATATATAATATATACGGATACATAATGTGATCTAATATATGTATATATACACATATACATATTGCAGAGTGCTTGGAGGGCCGAAGGGAAACGAACGCGCAACGATGGAACTCACAGCAGTGCTATGAGCAGCCCCACTCCCCTTCTCGGCATTCATAAAAAGACAGCCATCTTTTTACCACAACTGTAGAAACTCGATCGGCACGCTCGCTTACCATGAACTACATAACTGAAGATTCCCCAAACCTTTCAATGAGGGACACATTTGAAACATAACCTGAAAAAGTATTCGACTACGAAAATCTTCATTTTTGTCTTTGTGGCCTCTGTCAGACGTCCTTACAATTTATTCACCAGACAAGTGGTGCATGTGTGCGAGTGTGTGGGTGTGTGTGTGTGTGCGTGTGTGTGCGTGTGTGTGCGTGTGTGTGCGTGTGTGTGCGTGTGTGTGCGTGTGTGTGCGTGTGTGTGCGTGTGTGTGCGTGTGTGTGCGTGTGTGTGCGTGTGTGTGCGTGTGTGTGCGTGTGTGTGCGTGTGTGTGCGTGTGTGTGCGTGTGTGTGCGTGTGTGTGCGTGTGTGTGCGTGTGTGTGCGTGTGTGTGCGTGTGTGTGCGTGTGTGTGCGTGTGTGTGCGTGTGTGTGCGTGTGTGTGCGTGTGCGTGAAGGGGGTGTTTCTTGAAAACTGTCTCTTTTGCCAAAGTTTGAATGAAGTACTTGTCAGCCGGGAATTCAATGGCAGCCACATTCTACATCAGTGGACACAATGTCTTCCACAGAAATGCACATGTGGTTTGCTTGAATTCATGTTTTCGAATACAGTAATCACATTGAAGCAAAGTTCTACATGTTAGTTTCATACCACTTCCTTTTCCGGTTGAGGATAAGTCATTTGTGTGTGTGGGTTCCGCCACCACAATACGGGCCACTTTTCCTCGCTTTGACAAAATCCAGATGGACATTTTTTGTGGAATTGTTCCATCCTCAGAACATTTTTCCAGCATATTTTTCTCTCAACCAAAATAGTTGCACTGTACTATAGAAAATGCAAATTTGTCTCATTTTTACTAGAAAAGGTAAAACTATTCCAATAAATCATTTCTTATTATGGCAGCGATGTCAGGCGTGCATTATCTGCAAGCTTCGAACGGTCTCCCCTTCACCTCAGTCATTCCTGATGTCTCATTTCCACGACTTTCGGAAGCAAAACCATGGCATCATCTTTGCGCGACTCAAGTAGTGCCTATGCAGGGACACACACTGCTATACTATTTCCAAACAAGAGTGCTCTGAACTGTGACCAATAAACCCGCTAGTGTCCAAGCAAGAGTGCTTTCATTTTTGGCCAATTGGTCAAACCATTCCTTCACCCTTCAGGATGCGGGACAAACATCCAGGGTCAGCTTACCATTTATAAAAACAGTCTCATGTTCACAAACCAAAACCGACACAATTTGTTATTGACTTGTTTTGAGGTGACAGGTTCTCAGCTGTCTGGTGTCTCGACAAGCTGGTTTGAGTTCTGGATTATTCGTCTCCATCTGGGCGCTCCAAATCTTTTTGAAAACGAGAATGCTTAAAACCTGTCTACTGGGAGTATTTGCATCATACGTGCTCAGTCAAGGAATGCACATGAAAAGGCTGCATACATGAACTGTACTGTGAGCTGGGGTGACATCTTCACTGACAATGTGTTTTTGTGCTCTAAACGAATGAGGACGAGCTATTGATGGACGTGTGTTGTGGTCGTCCCGTGAGCCCGTGAATAATGAAAATCCACCAAAATTAACGGCCATTGAAATGCATGAGGAAAAAGCAATAAGAAATCCCCCCACATCGCAAAAAAAAATGTTGGTAAATATAGAATATACGTTTTTCATGAAAAATGGAGGAAATAATGGATGAACCACTGGCCAAAAATCCTCAAAACAAAAAATAAATAAACTAAATTGGATTGAAAAAAAGAAAAAAAATAGCCATTAATGTGACATATTGTTCATGCAGCATAAAGGAATCTGATGTTATCTATACAGTATTTCCTTTTTTCTACATTGAGTCATTATCACTTTTGACTCAGTGTCTTGCTTTTGCAAAAAAACCACAACAAAAAAAACGCAAGTAACAAATGATTTTCATTCTGTTTCCGACTGCGGTCTTAAATGTCTCGCTTAACCCTGAATTATTACAATAACCATGACAACTCGAGTCACATAACATCCAATAATAACAAAATCCAAGCCACCATGTTTTCCTAGACCTAAAGCATGGTGTTCTTTCGTCTTACCAGACCTAAACGGTCATGTTTATCCATCATAAAACATAATTCTTTCAGTAAACATTTTTGTTTGGCACATTGCAAAGAAGAGGACTTCCTGAACTGAATGAGACACGTTTGTTTGCTCCAACTTCCCATTTGAAAATGAAGGGCCTTTGTAGTTGGAAACTAGAACATATTATGAGAACAAATGCCACCCTCTGCAGTGGTCTATTTCCCTCATAATCACAAGCCCTCCAATGTTCCAGCACAACGGCAGGGATCACGGGGGTGGGGTTGTAAAGCCATTTCTTATCAACATCATCTCTGACAGCCATCAAAGTGTACGTTTACCAACATAAAAAGGAGAGCAAAAAAAGTTTTTCTACTCTTTAGCGGGCATACATCACTGCTTATCTCAAGCACTGTTTAACCTCGGCCCCCTAACTACAACAATAACCGCGTCCCATTTTGGTCAAACCACTTAACTGTGATGACCTCAGATCTCAGCAGGGAGACAGGCAATGCCCTGCCGCTTTTGGAGTTGGACTTGTCATGAATAATTCACTGGAAGTTCTGCAATATACACTTACCGCAACATTCGCTACACGTGCACAATCTAACGAACAAATGCACGTTTTATTGAATTTGTGTTGTGAGGCGGCCTCGTGGCTAGTCTGTTTTTAATGCAAACAAACACAAAAAAGAATGCTGTTTTAGCTGTTAGCTACGTTTAAGTTATGCTTCCTGTGCCTTCACGCCCATGCATTTGAACGGAAATATGCAAATTATGGTATTTCAATGATGACATCATTGACCTTATTGGACTGAAAGAGAAAAAAAATCAATGTAAAGCGCGAACCAGAGAAATAAAATGGCTGACCCCACATCCTTGGCCCACGCTATGGCACTACCACCACCATGCTCTACTAATGAGATGGTGCAGTATTTAACAGTCAGTATGGCAATGAAACCTCTCACCTACAAGCTTTTGGAAGAGAATAAATCAGCAGGCACCGAAAAGCCTGAATTGAGTTATTAGCAAACACATTCATCTTTAAGCATATGCCTCTTTGGAAAGGCACCCAAGGCTGCATCCGCTTGCAAGCGGTGGTTTCTTATCTGAAGCTAAATGGAAGTCGAGGCGACAACCACAATTAGGCGGGACAGCGCACGATGAGAGAGGGTCAAACACATTGTAATTACTCTGTCACCCCAGAGGGGGCCATTGACACGCAAGCACTGGATACAGATCAACTAAGTAAGTCACCAGCGCAACAAATATACACACCGTTAGGAGCAAGATAAATGCAGTTTCCAGCAAGTCTTCACCGTGAGGAGGTCCACAATATTTAGGGCTACAAGCCAAGCATGTGCTTAACATGTGTTTTTGAGGGTGCGTAAATGTCATCATTTTAACATCTCCCCCACATAAAGATATATCGTTGTGCCTTTAGAGATGAGTTTAGTTTGTCTGACTGCCTTGCTTGTGTCCCAAAACACTCTTTTTCCAATGATATGAATAGAAATGCCATGAATCCGTTCCAGCGTTTTTATTTATGGAAAGAGGAAAAGTAGCACTCTACCATGTTGTACTTTATGGAAATATGCGGTAATAATTACCGTAATTTCTGGACTATAGATCGCACCTGATTATAAACCGCACCACTACATTTTTAAAGGAAAAAAATATTTTGTACACACATAAGCCGCACCTGTGTATAAGCCGCAGGTGCCCATATTGTAACATGAGATATTTATAAAGGAAGACGGTACACAGGCGGCCGTTAGAAAAGTCTTTATATAAGTCGCTTCATGAAATAAGCCGCAGAGTTGAAAGCGTGTGACAAAAGTCGCGGCTTATAGTCCGGAAATTACGGTAAGTAGACCGTTTTTGGCACACTTCAGCACCGGAGCGTAAGATTTTTTCATTCTCCGCAGAGGATAAAAAAATATATGACTGTGAGTACTGTACTGTTATATTATCTGTCTACGTTTAGCTCCAATCTTTGTGTTCAAATATCCCTTGCCTAAATGGTCACAACGCTGCAACATAGATGCTATTCGTTAGGCTATTATTCTATGGTGTTTCCTATTATCTGTTAGCATTAAGCTAATGGGCATAAAGGCAAAGATATGCGGTTGTTAAGTCGAGTCGCTCGTATTTCAAGGCACAGGTGCATTTCACTGAAATGAGAAGTAAACTCTTGATGGAGCCAGAACTCACCGAACTGCAAAAAATATATATCTTACACTCTGTCATTTGTTTTGCTGCTCCACAGCAGAGGTGAAAATAGGCAAAGCTTTCTCAATATCCAGTTGTTATTGCAGCATGAGTCCAGGCAGGTCCTCCGAGTCAAAACAACAAAGTTGGTTTGAGCGTCCTTTGAAAACAAACCTGAACTCCCTGAGGTGCAAGACATTTATTTATCCTACAGATACCGGCTGCATTGCTCGGGGGCTGCCTGACACAACCTTCCTCCATATTTTATCCATCCAGCTTGGATAAGCTGACCCTGACAGTCTTGCTCTTCATTTTGAAAGTGTGTCACAATATGCTCGTGTGTGTGTGTGTGTGTGTGTGTGTGTGTGTGTGTGTGTGTGTGTGTGTGTGTGTGTGTGTGTGTGTGTGTGTGTGTGTGTCTCTGTGCTTTGCGATAAATGTTAAAGCAGTGACAGAGCATCTCTGCCCTCAGCATCCTTTCAAAGTTTCCACTATATTCGGTGACTGATCTCTCCTTTCCCCACTTCATCCTCTCTTACTATCTACAGGATCTGTCCTCAAACTCGTCTCTGCAGTTGCAAAATCATCTTTTATCAACCTCCTTGTTCGTTTTCTGGCACTTTGTAAGTACAGGCGAACTCCTCAGACATATTGATCAAAAAAATATCACTTGACATCAGGAAAAGATGGTGATTGATGAAGTCCAAAGTACTGGATGCATCGCAGCTGCGACTGTGTTTTTGAGACGTGTGCACATTTCCCGCTGGGCTCCATACATTTCCTGGGATATTTACACTCTGAGTTGACTGATAACGTAATTAAAGCTGTGTAGTGATCTGTGGCAGCTGTGTTCCCACTGCACATACCAAACCGGTCAGTAAATAAGAGACTGGCGCTCCAGTGACACAACGTACAGAATATTCACTGGAGCCGTCCAGACATATTGGACAAACAAAGAAGCTTATCGCCAACACTATCATCATAATCATTAAAAGTTTTACTTTTGAATGCACTTAGAAGTATTTTTGTGTCTGGCTTCTTGCCTAAAACAGTACTTTTCTTCAGCAGAATAATGACAGCTTGTTTGGATTTTTTTTTTTTTTCCAGCAGATGCAACTCAGAGAAAGCTGTGCGCTCTCCTTGACTTGCCATTCAGTTGTTTACTCTGCCAAAATAAGTTTTGAAGTATCATCTTCAATTATTGTTGTACTCTAAAGTTGTCAGAAGACATTTTATGTCTGCCGAAATGAAATTCAGGCTTTTTATCCTAATGCTCAATTTATTTAAACTTTATTTGAAAGTAATTGCCCCACATTTCATCATCTCTATTTTCCGAAGATTTAATTGGAAATTAGTATTTTTACAGTTTTGCAATACTGTTTGATCCTATATTCTGTGTGATATTTGAACTCTTGACATTGTTTTAAGATTCAGTTCATTATGACTTGAAAGGGGGCGGAACGGTGGTCGACTGGTTAGCACTTAGGCCTCACAGTGCAGAGGTGCAGGGTTGGATTCCGGCTCCGGCCTTCCTGTGTGGGGTTTGCAGATTCTCCCCGTGCCTGTGTGGGTTTTCTCCGGGTACTCCGGTTTCCTCCCACATTCCAAAAGCATGCATGACAGGTTAATCGAACCCTCAAAATTGTCCCTTGTGTGAGTGTGAGCGCGGATGGTTGTTTGTCTCTATGTGCCCTGCGATTGGTTGGCATTCAGTTTGGGGTCTCCCCTGCCTACTCCCCAAAGACAGCTGGAATAGGCTCCAGCATGCCCGCCACCCTCATGAGGATAGGTGGATTCAAAAATGAATGGATGGATGGATGACTTTAAAGCATGCTAGTCCTTCAAAAAATGTTGATGTGTATATTTAATGATTGGCCTCTGCCCAAAGACATTCCTTGCCTCAGTTGATCGCCAGGTGCATCGCAGACAAATAAATGCGTCAACTCAAGTAGCAGCCACTACATTTTCCACTACAGAGTGGTGGTGCCACAACCTTCACAACAGCAACTTTCATTTTGGCACACTGCACCTGGACTTGGTGAGCTCAGGGGTCACCAGCATTGGCCTGTTTTAAAATGACCTTACCAATGTTGGCTATTGTGATTTCTGAGAAATGCTGTAGAAGTCATCATTTGCAGTTGCACTTGTGAATTTTATATCACTCGAGTGTTACATATCAGTACTTGTTTGCCACCTTCATTGTTGATAATTATTGTAAGAAATTGTTAACATGATCAGGGACTTAGCATTCATTATTAATCATAGCATGCTGCAAAATCACAGTTAACATGAGCAAATCTATGATTTCAGAAGTGTGTAGTAAGTGCCTCGCCCTTCGCATTAATCAGAACCCAAGAAGTAGCTCTCAGTTTCCAAAAGGTTGGCGACCCATTTTGGCAACGGATATGCGTAGCTACGTGTGCTCCTCTTGGGTATGTGTTTTATTTTTGGCAAATTTTAGATGTTTAAAGTTGTTTCATTCATCGTTTAAAGCAGAATCTTGCTCTCCTGTCTCCATTGCAAACCATGAACGTTTCAGCATCACAACCTTTCAGATTAATTATTTTATGTCATTTCAACAGACAACAGCCTTATAGAGCGCTTGCCAGTACCAAGGCACATCTCTATCTTCAAAGGAGGACAACAAGAGTCTACTTGATCCAGACTGACCAGCCCACCACATTCAATCTCGAGGATTAAAGGCACTTTTAAAGGAAAAACAAAAGCATGACATCTTAGTTCACTCAAAAGCAGGAACCAAAAAGTTCAAGAGAGAAGACTTGGCGGGAAGAGCGAAAGAAAACAAGGCAAGAGAGGTCAGAGGGGTTGTGTGGTCCATTTTCCTTTGGTTTTGGCTTATGTTGGCAAAGGCAAGTCCAGGAAGCGGTTGCATGCCACAACAGAGGTGACAATACAAACACAAACTGCTTTGTGGTGTTGTTTTCACATCAGTCCTGAGAAATGGCCCACACAGGCCTTTGAAGCAGTTAGTGCAGCAGAGCAAGTGTATCCACTACACAAATGGTGTCGTTTAATACGTGTTGTCTAATAAATCCAATCTTAATAGTCTACGTGAGACAATTCATGAATGAAACACATTTTGCATGGTGCAACCCAGCAAACAACCTCACAATCGGCAGAACATGAGGCACCTGCACTGATTTGTTTGGCTCCATTTTTCCAGTTCAAAGCACGAGTTCAACCGCGACAGTGAACCAGAACGTAACTTCGTTCTGCATCTGCACTCCAAATCCAGCAGTGCCTTCGGATACAAGTTTAATCGGTTCTGGCTCCAAGTTTGTCACTGAAAACACCTGTACCTCAAATAATCTTTCCTTACTGAAATTAATGGAAATTCCATTAATCTGTTCCACTCTCCCCTCAAAACTCCTGTCCCAAGTTTTTGCGTTTTTTGTTTTCCAAGTCTAATTAGCCCTCTGTAATGTTCTCTATGAAAACATGGAGTCATCAAATAATTAGACCTTGAAGAATGAAACAGTTTATGTGTCATGATTTAATGCTGCAGCATGGTGCCATTCCTTCTTATGTGCCGACTTTGGCCACCTAGAGGCAATACTGTATAATACAGTCAGACAGACTCAAATGTAGAAGAACAGATTTCTTCTGTTTGCTACTTTTGTAAGTGACTCAGTTGCTGTAATGTTAGGCACTTATATATATATATATATATATATATATATATATATATATATATATATGTGTGTGTGTAGAGAGAGAGAGAGAGAGAGAGAATATCTCTTTCTCATATTATATATATATATATATATATAGTCTACATATGTTGTTCCACCATTTGTGTTCAATGATCCGTTGCTTCAAGGGTTGTAAAACCACCCTAGATGCTCATTATTAGCATGTCAGCGACATTTTCATCATTTATGTTGGCAGTATAAAGCTAGTGGGAGCCCTTCATAAGGCGACATTGTATAGTTCTTTGAAATAAACAACTTGGACTTGTCTTTGTTTTATGTTTAGTATGACAGTACCTTTCAACTGGGAGTGGCATTGAACAGCTTGAAGGTTCTTTTTTTTTTGGGGGGGGGGGGTGAATTGTTTGCCAGACTGCTGCTTTGTGTGTAGTGAGTAGAATTGAATTTACTGCTACCACACAGTTGTCGTATCTCAACTTAATTCTTATTGAATGAGACAAGGAGTCAAACACACACATACAAAATGAAAACCCTCATAAGGAGCATGGAGGAGACACTTGTAATTAAACTAACTGAATGACAAATGTAGACTGACTCCAGCCTCATGATATCATGATCTGTCTCTGGACTTGAGGTGGAGTGTGATGATAACATGGTAAACCTGTAATCTCATTACAGCTCAAAACTATTCAAATCAAACCATTAATTGAGCCCCAACAATACCAACCATCCACAAAAAAAAAAAAAAAAAAAAAAAGTCAAGCAGCATTTTTTGGAGGAGAGAACTGGGCTGGCCTGTTGAAAGCATTCATTCTGTGTTCTTCAAGGATGTCCAGTCTTACCACTTCTAGTTTTGTGGGATCTGTCTGGCGCTGAATTCACAGAGTGCGAGGGTCTTTCATCTCCCAGGGCCTATCACTCGGAGCAGTGAATCAGGAGCTAAGGGACCATCAACTCACAGTGTCCCAACCTTGCTTCTCCGCACTCAACCCCCTCCTTAGTGCTGCCTGCTGCACTGCTCTTCTCAAAGGAGTCTTTCAGTATTGTGTTGAGGCCCGGTTCCAGGTCAATAGGAGCCCAGAGATTTAGAGGTGCAGAAGGAGTGGGAACAAATGGTTTGTTTGGTGAGGGCTCTGAAGTCGCTTTAGAACTTCCATCAAACTGAAGGTATTGCTGACTTAGGGCTCTTTAGTGTTCCTGCAGCAGAACTAATGTGACGGCGATGACAGAGACGCTGAATCTCACCAGTTAAGGTTAGGTAGAGGCGCTCCGAATAAAGTTCATATCATATTTTACTTGTTTTTTATTGATGAGGAAACACATTCTTCATGTCTCAACAAAATACCATGGAACGCGCAGGCCAAATTAAATCCGGCGACACATGCTGTGGCATTTCTGGAAACAAAATTAAAATGACCTGTGAGGAGCTGACATTTAAAAGAAACACATATGCACCTATCAGCAGAATTTGTGCAGCAAATCCTTATTCGGGAGACACATGAATCTATCCAGCTTTGCATGACCATTGGTGATTGAGTAAGTATCCATCACTCTTCTCTGATCCACAACAGGGTGATGCTTCTGCATGTGGTCGGTTGTATCCTTGCGCAAAGGTGTCTTTTGTTTTTTTTAGTCCATGTGTCCCGAGTGACATTCCGGCATCAATTGCGAGACATCACCCCGGTACTCCATCTCGAGCTATCTCTGCTGCGGCTGCTGCCTTTGTGTGAGTCTCAGCTCCAGTCCAAGCGGTATAATGTGACTGATGTCCTCTGGGCAATCTGCTGTTGGGACAAGGACGTGCTCGGGTGATACAGAGAGCCTGATTGGCGCCTGGCGAAAAGGAGAGGACACGGTGACCTCTGAGGCTCAGAGTCTGTCAGGTGCCAAACCAGCCTGTTAATTATGCATCCGCACAACCATCGGTGGAACCACCCCTCCTTCTGTCGATGTGGCGTTGAGTCATGGAAACTTAAAATTCACTGGCACCACCACGGGCTCACCGCCCCCTTTGTGTATGTTGCCACGATGATGTGTGAATTTCGGAACCATCTGCTCTCAGGTTGAGCAGTGTGTCTGTGCCTTGATGAGCATCAGGAGATCATCCGGATGGAAAATCAGAAGACTTCTTCAAATTAGTGAACGTTTTCAAAATTGAATCTTAGCAATGGGATATTTCGACAAAATATGCCAGTTCCCAACAAGACAAGTTGCTTGAACAGGATTTTGACTGAATTTTCAAGCTCCGCAGAATATTGTGTTCTCTGACTATATAAGCATCAAAAGAAAAAGTAGACTGTCTTCTTTCACTACAAAAAAATGATTCTAGATTTTTATATTCTTTAGTTTTATCAGCAGTGGACCATGGGTTGGTTTGTGTCATTTCAAGCAGTCGGTTTGATGCTAATATTCTTTTCCTTTTGTGACACCTCAAATTGTGAAACAGCAAAAACAAGATCGAGAAAAGGCTTGTGATAGCAAAATACGACTTTCTTTACAACAAAGAAACAAACCGCGGCTCGAGTTGAACGTCAGTCTCTTTTTCAACATGGCATTCCTCAATCACTCCTTGTGCGTCATCTTTTTTTCACAATCATAGCAAACATTTTCAACTCCCGACTGCGACATATACTCTTGTTTAAACCAAATATATGCAGACGCTATTTGCGTGTGATGTACTTTAACTTGCCTCTCACAGTCAAGTTGGGCGAGACCCTCTCCCACCCCGACGCATTGAAAAGCGTACGTGACGAATGCATACGGTGGTAACAGTAAACAGTTGGATTGACTTATAGTTATTTTTAAAGGGATGGTAGATCGCCGTCTGGACATTCTGAACCCTTGCCTTGTTGCCAGCATCATGTTGAGCAAAATGAAGCTGCCCAGAGTTGTCTTCATGAATGTGCAGTAACTCGAAACCCCGTTGTTGATTTCATTTGGACAGCAAATGTAGATAAACAGAGCCCCGCCCCACCATCAAGATTACTATATTAGTCCCTTCTCAGCACTTTATAAACCAATCGGCTAAGTAGTGAGGTTAATATGTCGGATTGTTGTCTCAAAATTACCATTTAAAAGTCAGTACTATGGAATGAACAAGAAATGTTACCTCCTTGCACCAGTAATATCAGCACAAATTTTGAATCTAGGTTACAAATTATTGATGCACAATCCTAATTTAGACCGATTTCTGTTTTTCATTCATTCATTTTCCGAACCACTTTATCCTCACTAGGGTTGCGGGGTTGCTGGAGCCTATCCCAGCTGTCTTCGGGCAGTAGGCGGGGGACATCCTGAACCGGTTGCCAGTCAATCGCAGGGCACGACACACAGAAACGAACAACCATCCGCACCCACACTCACACCTAGAGACAATTTGGAGTGTTCAAGCGGCCTGCCATGCATGTTTTTGGAATGTGGGGGGGAAACTGGAATACCCGGAGAAAACCCACACAAGCACGGGGAGAACATGCAAACTCCACACAGGAACCTCTGCACTGTGAAGTCGACATGCCAACCACTCGACGACCGGGCCGCCCCCTGTTTATAATTATTTTCTAATATTCTATAATTGTTTTCGTGAGAGCGGCTGCCTTTACAGCAGCTCCTATACTTTTTGTTCTTCCACTTTCTTTCTTTCTTAACTTTGCTGCTGTAAATTGTGAATTTCTCCATTGTGAGATGAAAAAAAGGTTTTCTTATTCTTATTATTCTTAATTTGTGTTGATTAACTAGTCTCACTCAGCTAGCTGGATTGAAGTTTTTTTTGTTGTTGCTGACCATGTTCGTTTTGGAGGTCTCAGACTGCTCGCATATTGGTTAACATGGTGGCTAACTAATGGCCTATGTTGAGTCAGGCGTATGACTTGGAAAGTTGTCAATGTAAAAACCAAATACATCAGCACATGCGTTTATAGTAGTTGAGCTTTCATTTTGGAAAATGCTGGCCCTCACGATTGAGTCTTTTCGTCACGTTTAATGAAAAAACATAAAAGCTGTGATCGTTTGCTTTGATTTATTGTGAAGAGACTACAATAAACCACCTTGTAGCTGTCTCTCAGTTCGATGAACAGACAAGACGTTTTCAGACAGCTGCTTCACTTGATTTGCTGCTTCGTACCATCAGACACAGTTTGCGATCATTAAACAGCGTCAAAACGCGATAAAAAAATTAACAATAGCGGCTCCAACCACCGGATTAAATGATTATTTTTTTTAACACCATTAAATAAGAATTTCCTCATTTAACTTGCCAACGATGCGAATCTGAGATCAAGATAACAGCTCCGTTTCTTCTTTCTGTAGCTACCATTCAAGATTAAAGGTCAGAACATGAACATAAATACAATGACATAAATGAAAGCAAAGAACAATTACCTTTGGCTTGTTATGGACATTATTTGGAGATTCAGGAATTCTCAGTTTTGTGTTCTGAAGTTCCTCTTCCCAAAGTTTTACAGGGAACTTGTTTCTCCTTGAGACCTCTCAAGCAGCATTCTTTGCGACATCCCCTTGAGAACGGTTCGCCGATTGAGCTTTGTGACATGGAGATAATTACCTAAGACTACATGTCGTTTACACACCTAATTAATTTTGTTGCTTTTGAAAGTCATACTGAAATGTACACCTAAAATAATTCATGTATGCAGAGGTCGAAAGAGTCAAGTCGGCTGGCAAGCAGCAACACTCATGATTTAGTTTCTTATGTTTTAAGTTATTGCTCTATAGTCATACGTTAACAGGCCAGTGGTGTCATCCATCCGCTTTGGCACACTCGGGTGACCAATCCGACCGGCAGGATACATTTCGAAAGTGAAGAAATGCAGATGAAAAACAAACACTTGAGTTTTAAACTAAAATGCTGGTACTGGAAGGTAGATGAAAACAGATGAATAGCAGTGCTCCTTCTGCTAATTCCAGTTTAGTCTCCCCTTATGAGACAAAATGTAACAAAAAAAAAAGAGAAAAGTGAACGCTGAGTGCAGTTTTCCAAGAAAAAGGGATTTCTTCCTTTTCATTCACAGAGGTGAATGGGAAACCTGGCTGTGTAATCAATAAGTGTCGAAAGGAATATAATATGCGGCACCACCGTGAGACTCACGTCGAAGAGTATGACCGCTTGCAAGGACAACTGAGAAGAGAGAAGATAAATGAAACGCTGGTAAGTCTGAGGAAACGGCGGTCTATTGTTAACCGGAGCCGAGAGGTTCGAGACGCAGCAATAAAAGCCAGCAACCCGACTGCTAATGAAATAGCATCCGCATCAAAAGCCATATTCCCCGCATGTTGATAGCTCTGTCCCGAGAAGCGACAATATTCTACCAACATTAGTCTGATGAGGAATACTGTGGCAGAAAGGATTTCTGAACGAGCGGCAATTTTGGCCAAGCGTCTGAAACACAAAGTCAAGTCATTGCTTGTATTTTTTGTTGCAGTTGATGAGAGCACAGACGTCCTCGGCGTTGCTCAATTGGCCATGTTCGTGGAGTTAATAAGACACTGGCCGTCACGAAGGGAGGGAGGACGGTGGAAGGAAATAATAAGGATGCAGGGAAAGGAAACTGAAAGAAATAAAAGAGGGATGTAATAAATAAGGATGGATGGAAAGAGGAGGGAGGGCTGAAAAGATAAGACGAGTCAATATGACCCAGGGAGGGTTAAAGGTTTATTTATTTTGAGTTTCCTTTTCTTCATATTGTATTCCTACAAACACTGTGAGCAGATGTAAATGAGAATCAGAAGCGAGTTGCACAAGTCGGTCTTCAGAAACGTGTTCATGATATGTTTTCCAAAAAGGACATTTTATTCAATGCAAAGATGTTCCTCATGCACTCCTTTGCATGACAACAAAGGGAGAATCATGGACTTATTGTTATTTCTACGCATTGACACGATGATATAATGAGCTTGACACTCCTGCTGAAGGCCGTTAGGCAAATCACGAAATCTCCGCTGAAACTTCCCCAACTGACTCGAAACCCTTTACCCCCCCGTCCTTGTACCGAAACCTTTTTCCGTCATACTTTAAATACTGCATACATTACGAGCAACATCATTAGTGTGTGGGTGACCAAGCAAATATTGATGTTTTTACATGCTAATCTCCTTTCCCGCGTCCTCGCAAGCTCCTGATCATCCCCATCTTTCATCTCCCTTTAAAAAATGGCCTCCTGTATGCTGCTTGACGGCCCCTTGTTTGTTTTAGCTTCAGATTGTCTGATAGGTAGGCTAATTTTGAAGCTTTATCACTGTATTCCGGCAAACTTAAATGAGTTGTGTGCTGCTGATTTAAATGGAGCACTCTCTCTCTCTCTGTCTCCCTCCTTGTGTGCGCCTGTGTGCGCGAGATCTATTGTTAGAGTCACCGCTTGCCAACATCACTTTTTTTAATCACATTAAAAAAAAAAACAAACAAAAAAAAACTTGTTTCGGATAAGCCATGTTTATTGTTCATGCTGACATTGCTTTTATGACAGAATGACTAACGAGTGTGTCGCCGCGTGTGTACGTGTGTGTATGGGAGGCATAAACGGCACAAAAAAAACAACAACAAAACAAGCCTTTTGGCAAAATGTGTACTTTCTGACAGTGAAAATTATGATTTGCAATTAGTGAGAGAAAGCAATGGACAAACTCAAGGACATCAAGTTCTTTGTTTCCTAACATAACCGAAAAGAGGAAAATGAGCTTTCTATCTATCCAACCCAGGCACCGATTACATCTATCAACAGGGATGCAGTGGACTGGGAATATGTTGAACTAGCTCAAGATGTCTGAAGGTCAGTGAGGATGATGTCATAGTGGAGGATGGTGAACAAGGTCTGCCAATAGAAGTGACCAAAAGCATGTCAAACTACTATGAAATATTAGCACATTATGAACTGGCCAGTGAGAAAAACAATGTTTGTTTTTGGCAGAAATTTTACCATAAATACTTAAAGATTTCGGTCCATTCCAGCATACTTGGGTTCGGCATGTGCAGGTTCACATATTTGCGGGGGGTTTTATTTTAAATTTTTTGGGGGGGGGGGGGGGCCTTCCCTGGGATTGTGTTTCTATATGTTCAGTACACTTTTAATTGAAAAACAGAACATACTTCAACTGAATATAGCAGATACCGCAAAATAAATTGGGTGGATTATTAACATTTTTGTTATTGTGACAAATATGTCACATCAAGCTTTTCATTCATATTTTAAGGCTGTAAGCCCAATGTGACATGTATGTCACAGCGATATTTCGATCCCTGGTTTGATATTAGTTTCTTCAATAACTATGGTGAGACCAGGTGGAGGGCACTATAGGACATGTTATCAAAGTATTGGAACTGTCAAATGAGTTTGAAATTACCTGTAGTATCACATAACAGTTCTTTGAAGTTGGCTGTCTCCTTGAAGTTAGCACATCAGCAAAACCAGCAAATTGGAGAAGTCATTTCCTGTCACAGTCACATGACTATCACATGGTCTTTATTCCAGGATGTTGCTTATACGTCGCTTAGGGTTTAGATGGGTTAAAGTCAGGCAAAAAGTTTTAAAACAAAGAAACTGGGGGGTTCAAAGTGTGTGTTACACTGGTGTCACCGTGGGTTCTTATGGGTTAAGACAGAATGACTAACGAGTGTGTCGCCGCGTGTGTACGTGTGTGTATGGGAGGCATAAACGGCACAAAAAAAACAACAACAAAACAAGCCTTTTGGCAAAATGTGTACTTTCTGACAGTGAAAATTATGATTTGCAATTAGTGAGAGAAAGCAATGGACAAACTCAAGGACATCAAGTTCTTTGTTTCCTAACATAACCGAAAAGAGGAAAATGAGCTTTCTATCTATCCAACCCAGGCACCGATTACATCTATCAACAGGGATGCAGTGGACTGGGAATATGTTGAACTAGCTCAAGATGTCTGAAGGTCAGTGAGGATGATGTCATAGTGGAGGATGGTGAACAAGGTCTGCCAATAGAAGTGACCAAAAGCATGTCAAACTACTATGAAATATTAGCACATTATGAACTGGCCAGTGAGAAAAACAATGTTTGTTTTTGGCAGAAATTTTACCATAAATACTTAAAGATTTCGGTCCATTCCAGCATACTTGGGTTCGGCATGTGCAGGTTCACATATTTGCGGGGGGTTTTATTTTAAATTTTTTGGGGGGGGTGGGGGGTCTTCCCTGGGATTGCCTCCCACCACCATTCCCTACATTTTGTGTGGTAAATGTATATTCTCATTTTTGAAGCTTTTTTAGGGTTTCAAAAAAAGAAAAATGTCTTTTCATCCATCCATCCATACATTCATCCACTTTCACCACTGCTTTTCCTGAACAGGGTCACGTGGAGTTGTTGGAGCCTATCCCAGCTGACTTTCGGCAGAAGGTGGCCTACACCCTGAACTGGTCGCCAGTCAGTCACATGGCACGTATGGAGACAAACAACCATACACATCCACATCGTCACTGAGTGAGAAGCGATTACACGTGGCCCGCACCCAAGTACCACGACACTATCAGCGACTGTTTTTTTTTTTTTTTTTTTTTTGGGAACAATTTCAAGATTACGCTGATGTTCACTCTTTGCCGGCTGGCTGAGGTGGAAGACAATCAGTTCCGGGTTATTTTTGGGCCTGTGATTTATTTGCTTAAAAACAGTTGTTACCCTAGGAAATAAAGGAGAATACATCAGTTCCACGATTAAACTGCCAGCATCCTAACACCTTCATTAACTATCCAGGTAATGTTTGAAGTAACATCAGACTAGAAATCAGTAACACACTCACTTCAACTTTATAAATTTACTTCCTTCACCAAGCTCTGTATATTCTTCTTTTTTCATATTCTTGTTACCAAATACTCTTATTGAAGGTGCTTCTCGTCTTGGAGGAAGTGTTCCAAAAACACACAAAAATCTCAAAGAATGAGCCAAAGACAGTACAGAGTATCTGAAGAATGATTAATTAGGTTCTGATTAAATTATGAACAGTTGAGGTATTTTGAGGTCTCGCGTCGTATGATGACGCGTTGCCCAGAGTACCAAACTGAGCCCCTAAACAAATGCATATTTATTGGGGTAAATTCACACCGAATACAGTGTCATAAAAAGAAATTAGCTTCATAGTCAAATGAGGAAAAATGAGCTACTTTTGCTTATATGCCACTACTATTCAACTTTTAACATTAAAGATAAAAAAAAAAACGAGGTAGGAGGCTTCCAGCTCGCGCCTTATTTTTTTGTTGCTATTGCTCTGTTGCCTCACATTGTTGCTGCAAATTTGCTGTGTGCTGAGAATGCACTGGGAGGGTTCTCAAAAGATTAGAAGGTGGCTGCCACCCTTAGAAGGCAGAAATAGCAACAAAAGCATGACGGATGCGGTGAAAATGTATAAAGAGGCCCGAGGGATTCCAAAGAAGCTTAATTTGACACACGGGTGTACGTATACTTGCTGGTGGTTGTGACAGTTTTCACACATTGTGCGTGTTATCACTGCAAAGACACCTGAATCGGGCCATTCGAAGTAAGGGCTGTTGAGTCTCCTTCAATGACATCATAACTGGCATTGAATTCCTGGTTTTCCAGTCCATAAACCGTTGTCGCAATCTCATTGGCTGGTCAAGATGTTAACTGGCTTGAAAATGAATTTGATCCTCGCATCAGGGGATCTCAGATGAAAAGATGGAAATTGACAGCGGCTTGCATGCTTCATGGGTTAGATCAGAATGTCCTTGAGAGAAAAATACATGGAAGAAGAAGGCATCTACCCTAATTTTGTGCTTGTTTGGTTGAGCCCTTCGCAGTCGTGTCGTGTGGTCTGTTTTCCTGACACTTCTTTCAACTGGAAATGAAATGTTTTGATGTGTGTCTTTTGGCGCCTTGAAAATAAAAGCGAAGGTTTTTTTTCTAAAAAGGACAGTTTTGAGTTTCTATTTTTTTCAAAAAATGACAATAATTGTCTGTGAAACTGCAAAACCATATTTGGGGCTATGATCCAGCTCAAAATAATGAGTTTGAGAACATTTCTTCTGCAAAGTGTACAAAGTACATAAACTGCTCCAAGAACTTACGATCAAAACACACCCGACTTATTGTACTCAAATCAAATTCTAAAGCCACTGCTGAAAGCTGTTGCTCATTCGTTTCATTTGATTTATTTCCACTTTTTTTCTTTTTTAGGTCTTTTGAAACATTGATAATTTGGGCAACCTTGTTGGAAAAAAAACAAAAAACAAGACTCTAAACATAAAAGACTGTCGATCACTATAGACGGGGACAATTATTATTACTTAAATACAGGATCATGGTGTTCTTCATGGCTAATAAATTTGGGTAAGGGTTTGTTACAGGTTAAGGTGTATTTATGGGTCATGTTGGAACAAACTCGTCTAAATCCGATATGTTGGCACTTGGCAAGCAAAATTAGTGTACTTCCAATCTTTTACAATCCAAACAAACAGTTGTATTTGTGCTACTTGTTCGTGACAGTCATATCGGTATAAACGTCATGTACAAGGTTATTCATCAGAATCAGAATCGCCTTTATTGTCATTGTATGACTGACATGTTTAGTGAATGACAAAAGTTGTTTGTTTTTTTCAACACCCTTTCTTTTCCTCCGATTAAATCTTTAAAGGCTTCTTAAAGATGACTTCATATCAAGCCCTCGGAGACTGTCCCCAATGTGTTTTATACGTCTCCCACTAAGTGCTCTCAGTGCTGTCTCAATATTGACATATTGCTCGGGTTGATGGGTCTCGTTTACATTTCAGATTAGTTTGGATCAATAAAGAGCAACCAAATGATTAGATTGTGACATCAGATGGCTTCGGGTACATTCGCCGTATACAAGTGCAAAGTGCAAATGAATTGTATAAATCAAGCATATGGTGAAAGTGTGTTTGCGTGTGTGTGTGTGTGTGTGTGGGGGGGAGTGTAAGAGGGGACATTAGTGAAGGTTCACAGTTTCAAGCTCCACCGTAGACCCGACTACAATAGTTAGACGACCGCTTGTCTGTTTCTTTTGCACTGTCAAGGTACCCTTGAACAAGCCCCCCCCCCACTCCCCCCGCCCTTCCCATGACACCTACTTCATTAAAAATTCCCACGATGTCTTGGATTTTTAAAAAATTACCCACAATTCTCTGCCACTTGTCAAATGTCAGCCTGCTTGTGGAGGCTCTCAGTCGTACAGGAAAGTTCCATCGTAGAAAGGGTTCTGTCAGTCGTCATCTGTACCTGTGGGTATTATCGCTTTCATGTATTATGAAAAGGCCTGATTTATTTATGGGTTTAAAAATATTTATCTGAATTAAAAGTATTATTAGTGCTTGAGCTTTAACGCTTTCTGTTTTGATGGCTGCTTTCAGGCCCACTAAGGCATGTAAGTACTTTGTTGTTTATGATTTTTAACCTCATAATTAAGGTTGTGTCCTATGTCAAAAGAGCTGTACCCCTTTTGACTAACTCTATATTATTTTCCTTTACTCCCCTTTCAAACCATCTCTTTTCTGTTCCTATGATTTTTACTTGTTCATCTTCAATTGTGTGGTTTGTTTCTTTTAAGTGTGCGTATACTGCACTTTTGTTATCATTGTTTTTCCATTTGTGTTGATAAAGTCTTTTCTTGAGTGTTTGTTTGGTTTCTCCAATGTAATGTTCCTTGCACTCACTTTCTTGGCAACGGATGGAATAAATCAGATTGCATTTTTGGGTGTTAGGAACCCGGTCTTTGGGGTGTACTAGTTTTTGTCTCAATGTGTTTATCGGTTTAAAATAAACAGGAATATCATGTTGTAGAATCAAGGAAATTTGTTGTACTTTCTACGACAAATGTCAGCCTATTACTGAAGCACTGATCCACTCGGCTTTCCACTTTTGTTTCCATTTACTAATCCATATGTCCAATTGGCAACAGAAGATAATGGATCCAGTTGTTTCGGAGACCCTGTTAAGTTTCTAAACGCATGATGCAGGTTTGAAGATAATTGCTTAAAAACAATGCAAAGACCGGCAACAATGGAGTATTGAATTGTGGCGATGTTCCGTTAATGTTTTGTGCCATGACAGTTATTTCCCGATATTTTGGCCACGGCTAAAACGATACACCTGGCATAAGTCACTCCCCCTCACTATATAAACACTTGACCACCTCTGTATACATTATGGTTATTGTGAGTTGTGAGTTATTGTGAGATGCTCCTGTATTCTGTCACATGGAAGAAATACAGTATTGCCAAGTCAAAATGGAATCGTGTGAATGTCAACAAAAACCCTTTTTATGCAATAAATAATGACTTCTGTAGCCCTATGTGAACTCATTTAAAGATAAGATAAGAACACCTTTATTTGTCTCAGAAAAGCATGTCCTCTAATAACAAGTAGTAAGAATGTTACTTATAAAATGAAAGCACCTCTAAATGGTAAAAATGTCCAGCACACTGCTGTCATTGTACTTTTCTATATATACGAGCACTCATGAATTAAAAATGCTTCACACGCGCACACAGTGGTGCATCACCACATTCACTTGATGACATGTTCTTCCTGGTAATAAAATAGTCCAACATTGTATAGCCATGCATTGTAAAAGGCGTTAGAACTCCATCACGGTCTTAGGTTTAGGATACGCCACTCTGATCTCGCGTTTTAATGTGTTTCCACTCGTGCTGCCAGACAACGTCACCGGTTGAGACAGAAATAACACAGATAATCAGATTCAAATATTTATCCTCAAGGGACACAGGAGGAAGTGCGGCAGGGCTCCTAGCCACCACTGACGTTAGCACTTCCATCCCTCCTCGCCATCTCTCCAAAAAGTGACTGAGCTAAATCCATCCTGACCTTTACATGCATTTGAAATAAAACAGTGCAGATTTCCAGACACATACTTTTGCCTTCAAGTTATGTTTCTAAATGAAAACATAATAGCTTAAACACACTTTGCCTTATAGTGGAATATATACAAGGTTGTTCCCAAGGACAAATAGACATCATATTGTTTGTTGTTGCCCCCCCCCCCCCACCCTCTCTCGAACACAAATCCACACACACACTTTTCCTCCAAAACCAGGCCACTCTCCTTGTTTGTGTGTGGAGCTTGAGCTACTCATCAGACCCTGTTAATTACATCGTTCTCTAAAGGGATGACAAGTTAAGCTTCTCTCTTTCCCGCTTGGGTCTGAGGCATGCAAGCATTTCTAAAATAATCCCAGTGATCCATAAAGTGGACAGACACATGCTACTGTCTCATCACTGATTCGAGCTAAGTAACTATCTCAGTCAACTGTCAGCTTGTACACACAAATAACTGAAATTTCTACGTGGCTTTGCACCTCACTTTTTCTTCGCTCTGCTCTATTACAGCAAGAGCGATGACAATATTGCAATCTGTCAGTCACAGACTCAAAAGAGATATTAGCATCTTGTAGGAGCCTGATGGATTTCTTTCCCACTATCATTCAGACATCTCCCCTCCGTGATTGTAATAAAGCCTCCATGATATTGTCTATACATGACTGAACAAGGAAACGTAGCCAAAGCTACTGTGTGTATTCTTGTACCGCAAGAATGCAAATTAAGTTACACTGATTTGCACCTGGTTGAATCCCAGTCTACACCAATGGGGCTTTAAATGAATCTCTGCCGCATTTGCAGCCTATGACACGCGCATACCAAGGCAAATGACTGAGAATAAAGCGACGCTATCTGGTGGCACTTTGACACCTCAGAACTATCCTGAAGTGAGTTGGTAACTTTCATTTTGATAAAAGTAGTGCTTTGATCTCATTTTGTGAAATCAATAGGCAATTAAAGAGTTTTTTTTCTCACCGTCCCTGTCTGCTGAAAATAATGGGGTTTCACTGTGCAGTGTAAAATCCTATTTCTGGCCAAATGACGGTATGTAAGTGTCAGATTCAAGCAGTGAACAGGACAATTTGAAAGCCATGAACTGTATATACTTGCATGTATGACAATGCATGTACAAAAGAGATGGTCATGGTTGTATTCAAGGGCAGAGGAGCAGAACATGATCCTGAAGTGTAGAAAAATGTCTATTCTGCCCCATGTTGTGTCTGATCAACTATGTACTGTCGGTCCTCTCGGAATTTTGCTGGCTGTAAGCAAAATGTAAATTTGCTCAGGCATCTGTCTAAAACTAACATTCTTTAGATGATCCACCACTTTGAAATAGGTGCATTTCTGTTCCATCCATGGATGTTGAAATACTGAATTATTTTAGCCCCGATAGAAAAAAAAAAAAGTGTCCTTGCTGGTTTAACAACGGTTACCCTATGATATATCTGATGCCATGGCACTAACTGTGTCCTCTTCTGTTATCAATATACTGAAAGTTGGCTTCCCGAACAATCCCTGGATGGAGACAGGGTTGAATGATTTTCATTCAAACTTTAGACAAGCAGGAAAAGTTTCAGTGTGCGTTCCTTCAACTTTTGTAGAGTTGATCACAATTGAATCGTCTGGTTTCAATTCATGTCACGCAATCATAAAATTGTCTCTTTCTTCCATCTCACCATTCCATCACAGGAGCGAAGTTCCCTCCCTTTCATTTTTTTAAAGGACAAACGAAGCATCTGCTTACTTTAACCTTTGCCCAAAAGCTTTTAATAAGCACCTTTATTTCTCAGCATATGGTTTGGTTTGTGTAAAACCTTCTCTGCATGTGTGTAATGTTTAGGGATGTATAGTTGGTTTGCAAATGAAAGGAAAAACACCACATGGGCCAAAAGGAGCTGCCAGAAAAGCTTCATAGCATCAATACACACTGGAATAGATTCTACAAGCCCTGGAGAACCATATGAGAGGACTCCAAGGTTGGTATGCATTTATCCACAACATATCACATGTATTTAATGTTGATAAACATCAAACACACTTCCTCAAGATCCCATGGGTGTTGTTTTTTTTTTTTTTTTTTTTTGCATCACAATCTGGCGATTGCAACACTTAATAGTCAATCATCTAAGTGATTGGGCAATGTATGTGATATGTTATGCTTGTAAATCATTCAAAAATTGGGAACAGCTCCATAGAAAATTTATCATGAGTTAGCAAATAAGTAAAGGTTATGCAGTGACAATTGTTGTGTGTTTGTTTTTTTTTTAAATGTTCCTTGCTTTTATAAAAGAAAAATCAATTTGCAGCAGTTATAGCCCTTCAGGATTTTGGTTTTCGAAACAGCCTCACCCCCAACGACGTGGCCCGATGACCATGAGCTGGAAAATCGCAAACAAATTAGTCGGTGACTCACACCTGCACACTTGGCGGATGACCCGCACATCCATATTAACTTCCTGGAATGAACAATCTGCGAGCGATGTGGTACTTATCAGGACACAACCTTTTGAGGTAGCACATATAATTTTATTGAGCCACAAACACGGTGGCACGATTTTCAAGGAAGAAACAAATGTCCTGGCTGCTGTAGCGAATTGAATATTACAATCAGGGGTGCACCGAAGAATTCAATACACGCCACAGTATTCGTTCTTTTCTTTCTATTATTTAAAAACAAAATGTTAACTCTGAAGATTTTCATTGGAACTGACTGGTGTGTTTCAGGTGTTTTTTGATCATTCTCGTGATATCACCAAATCCAGGCACTCAGCAAGACTACAGGCACAAAAAAAAAATAATAATAAAAAAATAAGGAAGAAATATTCCTTTTTGTTTCGACTGAAATTAAATATCTACATGCCATGGCGCAGATATTTTGTAAAAAAAAAAAGTGTTTTGTCTCGATATGTGCCCTGCGACTGACTGGAGAGCAGCTCAGGGTCTCACCTTGCAGCCCTGAACAGGCAAAGCGGTGCTGAAAATGGAGAGCTCGATGGATGGATGAAATTCACAATAAGAATGCATTACTGGTTTTTTTTAAATTTCATGCTCCCCCAAAGCTTTTTAGCAGCCTGTAATTTTTGAATATATGTGGAACAACCTGTCTTATCTTTGGAGAGTGATATCTCTATACTGCTGGTTTACCGCTGGGTGGACATGTAAAAGTCTGATAAGAACTGCTTACTACCTAAGCAAAGAGTCGTGAGGAGGTCATTTCTTTCTTCCATCATAATCAGACGCCTTCACTGGTATCTGGTGCTAATACAGCTGCTCGGTTTTCAACACTTACAATTCCACCAAACCTCCTCCTTCCTCAAATATCACCTTACGTGCTGAAATACGTCCACGCCGGTGTTTTCTCTATCGCCCAGTAAATACCACTAGCTTGTGGTTGGTGTTAACTGGTGTGGGGAAGATGAATGCCCTCCTCTAAATGCTTCAACCTCATTGCCTCTTGGCGTATTAGTCATGTAAACAACACTGGCTTATTAATGGTAAAAGCTTTCCCTAATGATCCACACCTCGCATGAGCCTGAATATCAAGTCAGGATGTAAAGAGCAGCCATACATCATCATAATAAATGATGGGAAGCTGGCAAAATGCTTCGGGAGGGGACCTGCCTTGATTCGTATGCAGTCTCTGTTTCCCTGTTTGATTCATATGCTGTGTGCCTCGAATACATCAATGCTGCATGATCCCTCCATTAAACCGACACTTCTCTGGAGCACATTTATCAGACACTTGTATATTTTGCGATGACAGTTTTCCTAAAAGTCAAGAGCAAGGATATACACAGCACTGAAGTTTGTACTACAGATGAAGTCACTGTTGAAGTTTTACCCGAAGATGTTTTGAAATCCTGAAGGCAACTCCGGAGGGAATTCAAGTAAATTGCAAATCTAATCAAATGTGTTCAAAAGACTCGGTACGCGTGTCTTAACGGGTGTTGTGATAGCTGGCTGACATGATCGGTCCCCCGAGACAACCCACAGAAGCCCCTGTTGTGTTTATTATGCAGAATGGTTCAGGAGAAAATTGGCATAACTGCGAATTTGTTCTTGTCAAACGTTGAGCATTCAAAAGCCAGACAGTTGTAAATAAACAAAGTCACATCAGCGTGCTCTGCCATGCTAATAGCTGCGCCACCACGTTGCTCCTATTAGGGTGTGATTATTTTTATGGTGGTACTGAACGCTCCATGACAACGATAATTCAGTAATGAATCAGAATTGTACCTCTAATTTTACTCTAATTGCCCTCACTTGTGTGCCAGAGCTGCAAGCGTGTTGTTTTGAATCTGCGCAGTCATTGTAAAACAGCAACCTGTTCACATCACTTCAAACGGATACAGAAAGTGCTTGGGGGGAGGATGAGAGGTCATGAAGAGGGAGGGCTGGCCATAAATTGGAGACATTATCCTGGCTGCAGGTGGAACTGTCCTCCATGCCACTTCCCTCCAATCATTTGATTCACTCATTAGCTCCGAAGGCTGGAAAGAGAGGCCAATGCATGGGTGACTTCAATCATTATCCTTGCTATTGAGACTCGCTGTCCGACATGCGATGGTGACGAGCACGCAGTGGACAACCAAGACGTTAACTAATAGTTCAACGTCATGCGTGCGTGAGAGAAGAGATGATTGACTATACCACGCAGGGAGCGGCAAGCATGATGACAAGATGACATTCAGGGATTATCCCTGTTGCTTTTTTTCTTTTCTCTGGTCTTGGCCTCCAACGTCAGCACTAAAAGCAGCACGGGCTGAACGTTTTGTTTTGAAAGGCTACAAAGCGATTTGTGACCAAAGTGAAAAGCAGAGGCGCTGGTGACATACTGCTGGGCGGAGTATTGTGAATTCAAAACATTACTTACAGTGCTAAACTTGATGTTGTGGACTTGTATTTCCTCTGAATAGCCAAATGAAGTACCCGTAGAAGTGTGTTAGCGGTGCATTCTTATTCTGTTGTTGTCTTGTTCTGGTCTCTAAATGAATGCCCCCTCTAAATTTGAGCATGGTATATGGGTAAAGAAACAAATGAAAGAAAATTACCATGAGGTGGAAACTACACAATGTCACACTAAATAAAGGTTCATTCTGCCACATCAGATGGATGTGAATTACTGTAAGTGAAGAGAGAATGAAGCGTTGGACAGACTATTCATATTGTAATGCTCTCAAATCCTACACTGCAAACTGAAATTGATATGCCTCACATCAGCTGCACTGAATGTGTATGTAATATATGATTGAGCTTGAGCTCTCCTGCCCCGATTTTTCTTCTTCCCTGGTTCGACGGGTTGTCCGTTTCCAGCGAGGGACATATGAAACGTTTTTGCAGAAGAGCTTGTCATCTTTTCCAGTGTATATTACAAGAAAAGTACATAAATTAAACCTACGAATGGGGCCTAAATACATTGCACAACAGCAAGATGGCAATGGTACCAGTTTCTGTACAAGCTGTAAAATCCGTCTCTGGATGGTGATACAAATCATTTGTCAGTTTTACATGTTTTTCACACTGAGTCCTTGATTTGTAGAATACATTGCAA
Source organism: Hippocampus comes (assembly GCF_001891065.2). Lineage (NCBI taxonomy): Eukaryota > Metazoa > Chordata > Actinopteri > Syngnathiformes > Syngnathidae > Hippocampus > Hippocampus comes. The sequence goes on from NW_017805824.1 coordinate 3,884,041, forward strand.
CATGAACCCACAGGCCTCGACGACCGGTTATCATGAATCAATAGCCGTCCAGAAAATATCGCCCAATGACCTGCACTGTAAGTTTAAGTCCCTTCTCATGGTACTGATCATATAACCGAGTCATTGTGCTTTACTCATGACCAGACAGCCACTTGCCCGAGGAGTGGTCAAGATTATCTGAGATGCAGCAAACACTTTGAAAGCAAGGTCTCTCTCGGATTTCCAAAGTAAATGTAGTTTCTGAGCTGATGCCAAAGCCAAAGTGATTTTGCTAACCTTGGCAGTGGCAAGTGGAAATATCTCTTCTCCCTATCCCACTGTCCGATTCAGTGATTGAGACCTGGAACTAGCAAGAAATGTGTTTGGAAACGTGTATCCAAGTGCTGCTGAATATGTAATTGTTTACGCACAGCGAAGATGCACTGTATTAAGGTCGCAGTAAGAGGGATGATGAAATTGAGGTCTCCCTGTTATCCACAGCTGAAGATTCCCAAGTATGGAGCCTATTTTCAAATGGGATTTGTGTATTTTTAACGTCAGCGAGTCGTCAAATGGGCTGAACAGCAGTCCATCCTATGACAGGACTGAAAGTGATGACTCTGGATCATTGTTTTTTTCCCCTGGAGCCTCAGCGCGACCTAGAGCTGTGTCGTAATAATAGTGCTGCGCGACAGCGTGACTACTCTGCTCAAAGCAAATAGTAGCTGACAGTTGTTCCTGTTTGAGGACCTGTGGGCTTAAGCTGCTGCTGCTGGTGGCCTCTCCATTGTGCCGCTCTCAACAATGCCCCTGAAAGACACCGGTTGATGCTCTGAGCTGCACTGTTGTTGTTAAACTGCAGGCAGAGTAACATGCATTATCAACAAAACGGCCGGGGCAGGGCACGCTGGTTGATATCTTTGTGGCTCGTGATCAGTCCTCCAATTTCAGGAAAAATATGTCCACCACGCTGTGTATCAAGTCAGAGCCCGCCAATCACATGATATGCTTGGCCAGGTGTGCTAAAGCTCCTTTAATCCCATAGCCGTACTCCCGCTCTACGATAAGGGAGGGGGGAATCCCTAAGCTTAAAAGGAGCAATGTGGTTGACGGCACGGTGGCCAGATCTGATGGTTTTGCCGTGGTCATTGTTTGAAGGAGCTATTCTGCGGTTGCCGGGTCGAGTATCAGACGGCCTCGCCAAACAGTCACCCCACTGTTCTCGGCCGCACAACACACAGAGCAGTCTCAATTAGTTGCTCCAGTCATCTCCCTCCGCTGTCACATGATCTGGGGCTGTGTAATAACACACAGGGGGCAGGGGCGGTCCGGTCAGGAAATGAGATGATCCATGGTTGACATCTTAGGCACACAGCAGCCACTTATCTGTTATTATGCTGCTAAAAAAACAATCTCAACCAGAGATCTTCGAGTGTGAGTGCACATGTGTGTTTGCAAGGATGTAAAGAAAAGTGTGATATTAAAACACATTACAAGATTGGGAGATAGCTGATACTGATCTTTTGTTTATGTTGGATTCTCCTTTCCAGCAAAGCCTCTTTCACACATGAACTGCAAAAGTGCACTCACCTGATTCTCGAGACTCTCAGCCTGATTCAGCAACATGTTTTCGCTTGGGGAGATGTATGAGTGTATGTGCGGGTATCCGATACACACGGAATAATGCAGATGACTCGAGATAAGACTAGGGAGCTACAAGTGAAGTGGGCTATGACCATAAATGGACATATCTGAGGATGTAAGTTTTAACAAAAGTGCTTTAGTGACGTCAAGTCATCAATAACAATATGGTACATGTACATGTCGGTCATGGGTGCCTTCCGATGATGACGTATGGCCTGCGGAAACAATAGAAATCACATATTTTGAAACTTTTGCCCACCCTGTTTGCCATGTTTTCTGTCAACAATATTCTGCACTTCCTTGTTCCATATCCATGCCCTGAAGCTACATTTACACTATGTTCGAGGCTGCCATGACAGCCCCGTTAGCCTGAAAAGTAGCACACAGTGTTTTTTGGTTTGTTTTTGCCATCCCCCCAAGTCCTCCATATTCAAGTGTTTTTAATGGCTGTCCGAGGATAGACCGTGGCATAAAGGGGCTGATAAGTCCCGGAGGCTCAAAGTTCACACTATAGTACGCTTGGGAACTACATTTCAGCTTGTAGTAGATCACAAACTGCAGTATCCTCACCGGGAATGTAAACCGTCACTCGTCCGGACAGGAAGTGATTGAACGCAACCGAATAGCTACCATGTACCCTAGCTTGCTGCATGACCCATGGCAAAGTGTGCACCAAACGCGGCAGAACGTGACAGAACTTGAGAGGAACGGCCGATTTCAGGGACTACATCTGGACGGCTTCCAAGTTTTGACACGCCCTATTACCTACTGTCAGGTTTAGTTGCGTTTACCCCGTTTTACCATGGTAGACTAGATTTCTCATCGTTGCCAATTTTTTGACACTTTTGAAATCTGGCTGGGCAGTCACAGCCTGTCACGTTCACCCATTGTGTCCTCTCCCTCATTGTCTCATGACTATTCCGTTTTGTGCACGGCGGCCTGCAACGGGGCCGCCGTGGTCGCTGGGGGCATTGTCTAAACGCAGCCTAACCATCTCGCTGAATTTGTTCGTTTAATTGGCGCTAAAGAAGACGAGAACATTTAGAAGGAGCAGATAGATCTCCATAAAAATGAGAGTGTGAGACGTCCACTTAAAGAGCCCCGGTTCAAAGGCTGAGACGTTGGTTCTCAGCAGAGTGTGAGATCAAAGTTAAACACCGAGCAACAAATGTGTGTTTCTGTCACTGGTGATTTGTCAGCGTGTTTGATCAGCAGCCCGCCTTATCTCCCTGCCTCACTCTGCTGCTAATATGCAGTAATGGACTGCCTTTCATGAGACAATAGATGAGGAACCTGATGTGAGCAATCAGCCTGAGCTAAGGGGGAGACACTTTTTAAACAACTTGACTCCTGGAAGTTTGGAAAAATGTACACGCTCTTCATCTATATGTTGGTGGATTGTGAATAATTCATACGCCCATGTAATTTACATTCTGTCCAAGTAGAGTCACTGACGCCTGTTTATCTTTGCACAGACAAGACCATAATCTTCAAGATAGATAATCTCCCTCACTCTTTCACATTTTCTCCTTTGCATGCTTTAGTAAGTTCTTAGCATATATTAGGACTGACAATAAATACATTATCTTAGTTACTATGACGAAGTGCAAAAATGAAGCAGGGAAACACAGTCACCAAATATTACCAGTGTGCTGTCGCAAGCACACATATTACCAGTGATTACTGTCGCAAGCACACACATTTTCTTCAGCCTCACATAGAACGAAAACACCTTCTGCAGGTCAGCTAGTTGAGACTCTAAATTTAACTGCTGTTGATTGCTCTGCGTGCAATCTCTGGGCAGATATGCTTGGACACTGGAGTGTCTACTGGACTGGCCTTGACAAGCACAGGCACAGGCACAGGCACAACAATTCCAAGCCCTAAAAGTAAGAAAGTGACGTTATGAGGTTCTATTTCTTAAACACCAGGAGGGCAAGTGTCTTTTAACTTATCTTTCACTGTGAGTGTTTATGTGTGTGTGGGGGGTGGGGGGGGCTTTGAGTTATTATTGAGTTATAACAATGTACCTATAGACTGTATTTCTGACCGCTGATTAAATGACTTCAGTTCAGAACTGTGTTTATAATACGAAACCTTTATCCCATTTGCCAGCCCTAACTGAGCAGTCACCTTTGTTGCCCTGGTCAGGAGAGATCCAATGACACCAGCTGGCTGGCAGGGAAGCAGCCTGCAGCCTAACAAGACTCTAAGAATCCACAATCTTCTTCCCTGGCCAGCCCTGCCACATGCGGTGCACAGCTGGACAGGAAGTGGATTAACGTTGTTTTGTGGACCAGCGTTAATTGAGAGTTAAATGATGCTATAAAGAGGATAGGTATGTTGTTGTTTAACCGGAGAGGCAATGAAAAGCCTCGTCTGGTATTGATTGATGATAATTGCCTTCAGGCATCAGGGTCATTGCCGGTTTATTAAAATTGGGGTATGTGTACAGTATGTTGCATTGCTCTCGAGCTTTTTCTCCATGTTGATGGCTTATCGTCATTTCGGCAGTCCAGTTCTTGGCATCACATCAGTATGTAATGAGTGCTGAATGGAATGAATCTGCACTGCTGGACTTGTACAAACAAATTATTTCTTATACCATCATCGACCAACTGCACTACATTATATGGAACATAATGACATGATGAACAATTACCCTAATTTGTCCTTTTATGCTGATGGTCCCTTATAAACAGAGCTGGGTAGAATTGCCCAAAAAATCATTCTCAATTAGGAATACTGTTGCTTTAGGATAAAATGACAAAGGAATGGAGGTGAAATTAAATGTGAGGTTAAATTAGATACGAGTACCGAAATTAGGGGTCTAGAGCTCGTCTTTTTCTTCATAGTTTGGCTGGTCCTATGATTTATACTCAAGTGTAACTTATGTATACATTAAAATTAGAGCTCAGACTGGCACCCAAAACCCCTAAATCAAAAACACATTTCCCCCCAAAATGTGACTTATACTCTGGATTGATTCATTTATTTTTTTTCTTCTTCATGATGCATTTTTTTTTCATTGGTGTGGCTTGTACTCTGGAGCGACTTATTGTGCCAAAAATATTAGGCCAATAGGAGTCAAACGTTGCCAGTGGTTATGTTGGATTGGCAAAAAAGCCATGTGACAAAAATCTCATTCACAAGCAACAAAAAATGGATCTCTCAACCATACACATTGTTCGACAAAGCTTCTATACCTCATGCAGGCTTATATGACTTGACATGAGTTGTTGAGTTGAGCTGTATTGTTTACTGAACATATATAGAACATACAATAACAGATTAATAAAAGGCAAGCAAAAATTATAAAAGGAAAAATAAAAAAAGTAAGTAAAACAGACATCATCACAGTTTTATGCTCAAAGGAGTAGGAAGAAGTATACAACTTATCTAGTTCTACCCATTGTAACATGGATATGACTGGTAGTGAACCTCAGCAGGGATTTACTGTATGCCCAGTACAGTATTTTCACCCCGGTCGGTGCCCATTGTCTTTGATGCTTGGATCACTCGATGCGGGGCCTTTATCAGATTTTGGAGTAAACTTTGTGTTTGGTTGCAGGAGGCAGGCGGACAGAGACAGTGTGAGTCTCTCGGGAGGATAAGGTAACAGGTGCGCTGAGTGCCATTCGCAAAGGTCAGACAGCACAATGCTTGCATCTCCCGCTGGTGCTGATAGCATCTTTTGTGCGTCTGCTCAGCCCTGCTCCCTATTTCACTGCTCAGCGACTTTACATCCAGTTGCCTCTGATTATGTCTGCAGAACAGCCCCGGGATCCAATATCGCTGCACCGCTGTAAGACAATTACCCGCTTTAATAACGGGCGTCATTACTCACCCAGTGGATAGAATATGAAATACGAATTCTGAATTTGAATATTGTCTTTTTGTGTGATGATGCAAGCATTTCCAAATCTCTTCTGCATTCCAATTGATCATTAGTGGAAAGCAGTTACAGATTTGTTTCATAAGAACTTTCAAAGTTCTCCTTGACAATGTAATTTTCATTATGAATGACAAATTATTTTGCATAGCCTTGATAGCCTTTTGGGGAGGGATGGGGGGGGGTACAGTACTTCCATTTTAGCAAAAGTTTGGCTTTACATGAAATGCACGTATCGCGAACAAATTCAAGACAAAAACATAATATACACACACACACACACACACACACACACACACGCACACACACAAAACATTATCAAGCTACAATTTTACAGCTCTATCGATGTTACAGTGCATTTTCATTGGCCTACTGGCCATTCTTGGCATGCCAGAGATGAAGAGCGAACTGGAAGTAGAAGGACCTTATGAGTCATTTATGAGAAATAAATTTTTAATAAGCATCATGATGGCAGAATACAGACTGAAAACACAAAATTATATAGAACATCTTTGCCATCCTCAGCTAGTCAATGTAAAAACGAGACCATGACACTATTTACACTTGGTGCTTTTTTTTATTGTACAGCAAATATTTGGGTGTGTGACATCCTTACTAATTGTCCTCTACGCGATCCACTGAATCTCAAGCTACACTGATATGAGAAACACATGTAACATCATGTCAAATAAATATTAACAGGTATTTGATTAAATCAAATCTAAATGCATTATAAATATATGATACTGTAGAACATTAGTCTGTATGGGAATCGCAAACCGTTTTTCTTTGAGAACTGCTTCCCCGTAATCCGAGGAATTGTTATTTTGCTTCATGATTCTACGTCAATTACTGTTGCAAAAAAAAAAAAATGCTATTGGGGCCGCTAAAGGTTCCTCATTCTAAAGTTTAATTTGGTCAAGGGGAAAGCAGAGCTCGAGAGGATGAGAAAAAAAAAGAGCCAGTGGCTTGGCCACTGGTGAGGCTGCTTAAAGTGGCTCATTCTCAAAGTAAAATAAACTGATTAATATAAATTTTGCATCATCACCTTTTTGAAACATAATGTGCTGAATAAGTCTGGGCGATATGGCTGAAAGATGTTTCACAATGTAAGTATTTCATATCAATCAGTCATTGATATATATTTGACCAAAAGTAAACAGCCCAGGCGGCCCGGTGCGCCAGTGGTTAGCGGGTTCAATTCCAGCTCCAGCCTCCCTGTGTGGGTTTTCTCCGGGTACTCCGGTTTCCTCCCACATTCCAAAAACATGCATTGCAGGCTGATTGAACACTTTCGATTGTCCCTAGGTGTGAGTGTGGATGGTTGTTCGTCTCTGTGTGCCCTGCGATTGGCTGGCAATCGGTTCAGGGTGTCCCCCTCTACTTCCCGAAGACGGCTGGGATAGGCTCCAGCACCCCCCGCGACCCTTATGAGAATAAGCGGATCGGAAAATGGATGGATGGATGATATTTTTTGATTTTTTTTTTAGATTTTAAATAAATAATACAATTAAATTGTATCCAATACAATGCTGGGGCTAGGATTTGTCTCTTGATTTTCAAACTATTGATTGAAGGCATTTTTTTTTAATTGATACTGATGATGTGGCTATCATGATATATCTTGATACCGAATGCCCAGCCCTATCAAAGCAAATATGAATGTCTCATTGTGAGTTCACCCTCTTAATTTTATTATCTGACCTATCAAGGAATAGCCAGAAAAATCTGATTTTTGGGAACTGAGATGTTCATTAACCCCTATAACAAAATCCACAAAAATATTTTTGCCATATCATGTTTTAGATATTTGTCGTATTCCACTTAAAGCACGATGTCGATTACATCTGAAAATGAAAATTTGGGAAAAATCACATTTTAAACCTGCAGTATCAAATTTGATACAGATGATTCAATGTAATATAAAGAATGAGTTACATAATGAAAATGCATGTATCAAATATGATACAAATGGCATTATAGGTTTAAAAGTGCTGTAGATATTTTTCCTTCTTAATGTAGTGAATACCGGTAACTGCCTGAAAAGACTGCTTGATGGTGACACTTGTACTACAAAAAAAAAATGTTGAGATAAGAAATGTGACTTGTGATCTCATCTGACTTACTTTTACGGTCCGTTACCCCTATGGTCTGACTTCAGTGGAGAGATACCGGTTCAGGTCTGCTGATGTCTGCAGGAGTCAGACTACTTTTGTGCCTCTTTGCCAGTCTTCCAGGTAAAGGATTATGTCACTTCTTGATGTGTGAGCAGATGTTTCTCACTTCTGGAGATTATACAAAGAGATAGAGATTCTGTCATTGCACTGGTTCAGAGGTATGCCTAACTGCAATCATCCATGGTGGTACAGTATAATCATTCCTCAGTCAAATGACACTGCAGGCTGATGTACTTTCCCCTCTTGTGACTGCAGTAGCTCTCAGTGTCTCTTTGATATGAGCCAAAATGGCAATTTGACTTAACAGAGCCAAGTCTCTGCTTCTGAGGAGTCTTTGTCATTCCAAGAGTTTCTCTTTTTTTTCCAGGCTTATCTAAGAGCGCTTTTGCCATTTTAATCTGTGCCTGTGTATGAAGAGTGTCCCACCGGGGCTGCCATACACTAGAAGATTAATGAACCCAATTTGCAAAAGTGACCTTTTGGCTGCTGAAGCACTGCTGCAGCTAAGCCTCTTAAGGCCTGCTTTTTAAAGAAATGTTATTTGAACCATTTTTCTGATAAAGCCAGGGAAATGAACATATCAGATGTGAGACTGGATTCAAGTGTGCATATGTGGTCACTGTCCTGGGCCAGGGGGAACTCGTGTCAAATACAGAAGGATGACACCTTAAACGGCTACATCAGTCTACTAATCCTATGTCCAGATCGTCATGACATATGTCAACAGACAAAAAAAGAATGGCAATAAAAAAAACAACCCAAAAAAGTATGCTGGGAAAGTATGTACCGGTACATGTGTAATTTGACTTTTAACTGCACAGTTACTTGTCCCAAAGCCATTGCCACAATCTGATTGATTGACCCGCAACTGAACACTAGCTTAAACTTGTAGGATTTATGAGCAAATGTACTCGTATAAACGATGAATGAGGCTCACTGACTTGCAAGGTTTGTACAAGGCTTATGAAGGGTAACGTTGTTTCTGATGTCAATGCCCTGTCCAACAGGGTCTACTAATGTTACAGATCACGACATGGTTGACCGTTTACAATTTTCTTATGACGAGCCACGTTGTGCCATCAAAAATATTTTCAAGATGAGCATTTAATCAGACCATTCCCGTGTTGTACTGTAGTCAGCGACAGAATCGCAAGTCAGTGATGAAGTGATGTTTACATAATGTCCGTTTAAATCGAATTGTCCTTGCCTTCTCTCCTGCCTCTGGATGTATGGCACACTTGGCTAAATCCAAATGTTTGGCTGAGCAGATTATTTATTGATCAGACAAGGGCACGTGGAACACATTATTCTGGATATTCAGGTCTTCAATATCAGCGATAAATTAAGTGGATCACAACTGTTCCAAATCAGATCTTCCAACCAGATGCATCGATCAAAGCAGCTGTAAAAATATAAATAAATAAAATTAAAGTAAATTCATCTACTTCTTTTGGGCTATTTTTTTTTTTTTTTTTTTGGAGCATTTGCAACAAAAATGGCAGAAGCACTTTAAAAGGTTCTTAGTGCAAGCATGTGGTACTTTAGGGCATTTTAGAGGTTTGTAATGAGCAATCTCAAGCTGTTCTTCCTTGCCCACAGTCCCATGAGAAATCACAGTCGCTGCAAGGACATACACTGAGGCTTTTAGGGCTTTTGTGAGTGCAATACTGTATGATTCAGCTCAGGAGTAGGTCTCAGATTGCTGCCTTGCTTACTTTGTTAAGATGAATTCAATATATTTAAGGTGACTAATCTGGGCAGTTGGGCGCCATGCCATGCCCCAAATTAGGACGATGGGTGGTTGTCTCTCAGATGGTAAACGTGGTTAAAAATCAGTGGATGGCGCGCCATCGGCAGTGACATTGGCAGAGAGATTTATCAAAGTGTCATTTGTTTGACGCAAATGTTTTAAAGCAAACGGACCAAACATTAGGTCTGCCAGGAATATGGACGAGACAGCCTGATAGAAGATACTCTACCCGTGGTTGGACGGGAGATTTTATTCTTTTAACTGAGATTCAATTGTTTAGCTTCCAGGATTTGATCTGACAGCTTGGGTAGGACTTCAAAATGTGTTGTGAAGAAATATTTTCCGGCAATGCAGTCTTTCCTCCCACCCATCGACTGGTACAGTCAAAAGTATTGCTTTTTGACTTTTACAATTTAGGAATATGACAGTCCATTTATTTTAAATAACTGTTTTTGTGGTAAGATTGAGCGTTTTGTCAATTCATCTAAATCACCCATACTCATCCAAATGATGGGGTTGGGATCAGCGTTTTGTGTAGGTTTTTACAGACAGAACTCATTGAAGGAAATCTTTCTGGATCACACCTTATCCATTGTTATTCTGGAAAGAGTAAGGGGCTTTTTCCAAAGTTGGAAGTATAGAACTGCCCGAATGAACAGCTTGTATCTATGATTTGTTTTTGAGTCTGATCTGGAAGAACTCTTGGATGTAATTCTAGATTGAATACATGGCTGAGGTTTTACATCACCATCCCATCACTCCTAGTGCTGACTTTGCGTAAACACACACACACATACGCTCACACGTACACACGCACACTTAGGAACAGAGGTAGCAGCCTCCCGTTCCCAAAACCCCATTCTTCTTCTTATCCTTCTCTCAATCACTTGCTTCTAAATTTGCTGGCTTACTCTACAAGGATACACAAGGTACACATATAAATGATTGCATCAGACCAAGTCAATCGGGCTTTGACTTGGTGGTTTCAATCAAGTTTGCCATCTTAATATTTTAATTGCTTCTTTTAATCAGGCTCCCATTGCTTTTACTGCACAAACCACACTTGTAGTCACGCCAATGTGTTCTATTTATATACCAGCCAAGTTTGACAGTAGTTGGTATTCTGTGCAGTGTGCCTTCTGCTACAGTGAGTGTCGAAGTCACAAACTGTATTAGAACACGACTGTGATACAGGCTGCATTCAATTCATTTTGAGGTCAAAGCGTTTTAATTAAAGCCTTTTCCAGCTCATCTTCTTCAAACTTTTCATTGTCCAAGATGAAATTGTCAACTGTATTGCGTTGGAATTATATCTGATTCCGATCAGTAGCGCTGTCGGTACCGTGGATCACAGGTCACATCTGCAGATATTTGTTATCAGTCTGTGATGCTTGCCAATACTTCAGTGATTTGTTGGACTGGTTGTTTGTGTATGACAGCGTCATTTGCAGACAAACGCACTTGACAGCATCGGCTTCACAGTGCTTTTTAAACATGTCGTTCCCTTTCCCTTGTTTTGCTAAATGACATTGGAGCAGTGTTGCAAAATTACCACCTAGCAAAATGTTTTTCTGTCCCTGACTGAGTTCAGGACCTGTTTGGGAAGCTTAATGGCCGTCACGCTGCTGCAATGTGTCGTCCAGTTGATGCTATGCTGGTGAATTTTCTTGAAAAAAACTGAAAAAAAGGTGGAAGCCCTCCTATTACTAACACTAATGAAAAGAGTGAACTTCTAGAACAGACGTTCATGCAAAACTAGGTTAAGTCTGTCTGCAGGGTTGCACAGGAACTCTGCATGAACAAATGCTCGGTTTAGCAGTCGGAGAGTGATACGATTTTACCTGGGCAAGGCTTTCCAAAAACTGCAAAGCTTAAGCCGTCAAATGCTGATGGCACCATATATAATTGAATGACAACTCAAATAAAAAAGAAGTGTAGATAGAGTGTGTAATGATTATAGTACGCCCTGGATTACAGTTGTTGTGAGTATAAAATGAATATTGGATACTAATATTGAATTTCAAATAGCTTTCAAGCATATTACATGTACGCAAACACAATTAACTTACACTTCACTTTTTAAGACGGAATTTCCATCATCATACAAGCAACATTTTTGAGTTTTTATTAAGTGCGCGCTATTGCATTGCATCATTTCAATGTGTTTGGAGGAGATGTTTGTGCTTTCACTTTAAACACATCTGACAGCACGTTGGGCATTAAGGCTTTTCAGTGGGCGCGCCATGCTGTGTTTGATTGTATTCAGGAAGTAGAATAAAATGTTGTTTTTTAGTGCACAAGAGCAGTCTGTTGAGAGTGCGGTCACTGGGTGAGGACATTAGTTACCCCCTCCTCGTCCGGCATGCTCACAAGAGCTGAAGCTGTCCCTTAGCAACCACTGAAATGTTTAGGGAAATTCTTATGTGGTCATGCTCACTTAGAGCAGTGGATGATTCTAATTGGGGCAAGCGACCCACATATTTCACGCCCATGTCAAATATTATTGTCAAAAAAATAGAGGTAATGCCTCTGTTGAAGCTGTGTTTTCTTCTTGATGTTCGCGTTAATCTCTGCGCATTAAAATACATCTTTACTTTTGGAAAGGATTTGCATTTTCGCAGGAACTGAGTATTCACCATCAGTCTGTCAGTCAGAAATACTGGGGGAAAAAAAAATGAATGTCATTTGCTAAAATGTCCTCACAGCGGGTCAATGTGTCCTCACAGTGTGGGACTCGTTCACAGGCAAGGGGGACAGGCAGAGAGAAAATTAATTTGAGAGAGGGCTCGGCAGTGATAAATGGAGGAGTGCCCAAGATAGTCCGAAGAAAAGCGGAACAGAGAAAGATTCCTGGGAAGCAGTTTAGTCTGGTCCAGGCAGGGTCCCCCCTCCACTTCAGTCTTCTGTTTACACACAGCAAAATTTCTGACAATTTCACAGCTCTCCTTTCAGCAGCCATTGAAAAGGGCCGGATTCCATCCTGGTTACTCGCCCTCTGTCCTGTGAGAGTGGTTGCCATCATGGGAAAATCTAAACCTTTGGCATCCCCAGTGGGTTACCTCTCTGCATTGCGTTGCCTCAGTGCAAACAGTGGCCCTGCGTAATGCCTGTGAAATTTGTGTGCGCACGGGGTTCAGGGTGCATCGTCGGGATTAAATCAAACAGGACCCCTCATTCAACGGGTCCACTCGGCAGTGCCGGGTCTGCTTACATTGATCCGGCTTCTTTCAGTTTGGTTCAGTCGGAACGTCTCTCTCTGTTTGCTATGTGCTGGAGAATGTATGCACCATTGTTTCTTGTGTGTGCCCCGACCATGCCAGATGTCATGGCCTCCGAAACCTCCTCTTTATAATCTGACAAGAGGGCCCAGAGGGCAAAATGGCACATGGCCACACATGCCTAGCACAGTGCATAGTATGGAGGGCAGGAACAGAGGATGGTGAAAGGTGGAGGGTTGAAACAGGATATGCATGAAAAAGATGGTCGGTCCAAGAAAACCAACAACATGGCTCTGCCTCAACTATAGTTCAACAAGATGGAAGGAGACCGGCTTCTTTTTATGATGCCCCGATGTGTGTCAACTAGCGGTGGTCTCGTGCCCTCCATCTCTCAGACTGGAGCAATGGGTCTCTTTATCCCTCATCCCAGGTGTGTCATTACACAGCCACCTTAACGCACTCAGACTCGTATGACATTATAGCACTCGGAGCCGGAGTAAGCCGAGCCGCTAGAATAACATCTCGCCCGAGCACAGCGGCAACCGCCGACATTCTGGGGCTCTTTGTGAGAGGTTTCGGAGGCAGTTAATGTGCCTTACAGTGAGTTTGTGTGACAAAACTGTCACTTCTAACCCAAAACAGCAGGAACCCGAGTAAATCCCACGAAGAAAAATGGAAGCGGTTGCAGACGGGCACAGTCATATGGGACGTTTGATGTGCAGAAGATGTCAGCAGGTGCGCTAGGCCGTTACTGCATTCTTACCATTGCTGAGTTCTTTTTTGTAAAACTGAAACTTTTGCAGATCATGAGGGACAAGTTGGGCTGATGCTCTGACTTGAGTGTATTGATTGCGCTCAGCATCAAGCAGAGTCAACAGCGGGAGGGCTCAGCTGGCGTTCTTCTTGAAATTCTGTTTAGTTTGTGGACTTTGCTCCAAATTCTCTTTCCTGTGCCCCATCACCATTTTTGTCTCAGCCATGATGAGGAGACTGGTGAGATGGGCATCTGAGATGAGGTATGTACGGAGGAGAGTGGAAAACCAATAGAAAATGGAGAGCACTTGGGATGTTAATAAGCATGGCTCTTAGCTCAGAAGTACCTCCTATATTCCCACACAAAATACATGCACAAATAAAAGGGTACCTATTCACATGCACTCAAATACACTCAGTGATGCTTGGCCACTGGCCAGCATCTCCTTGGGGTTGAAAAGAGGGGCCATGTAGCACTAGCAGGAGAGGCTGTCTGAGGGAATGGCAGACAACGCCCGGTGCCACTGTGTGACAGTCCATTATCCGAACCCCTCAGTGTTTCCAATTCAATGTGTTCTGCCCCCCCCCC
>NW_017805824.1:3898372-3944095 GCF_001891065.2 Hippocampus comes
TCAATTTGTCCCCCCCCCCCCCCCCGCCCCAAAAAAAAAAGAGAGAGCCAACGTCAAACAAGAGACCAAGTCTCCTCTCCAGAGAATCCTGTCTGCACATTCACACATCCAAGTTGGTTCCATGATTCATATTCAGGCTGAGGGGGAGAACAATTGTTTTCCTTCCTGTTTTAATGATCTCCACTGTCAATCATTTTATCTCCAGCTACATGTAGATTTGGCATGCTTATCTGGCATAAAGCTAATCTGATTTGGGCTGAGCTATCCAACCCACCTGGATAACAAGGTGCCACGTGAAATTTTCCAGCAGTCGGTGGGTTTCCAATAACCTATTTTTAGTCGAATTTTCAAGAATGCCGAAAATAACTGCAACGGAAATACCAGAAATTTGAAAAAAAAAAAGCCCTAAAGGTCTTACGCTTGCAGGGGGCGGCGAATTTTTTATCATAATACCATTAACATTGTAGCTATAGAAACAGGTTTTGCGAATAAATGACGACAGGACAGGATACCACATTGCATGTTTTGACAGCATATAATGTCACACGTACATATTCTTGTCACAAAAAATAGCAGCAGACGATAAAATATGTTTTGGGGGATGAAGAAATTGAAAGATTTCTGGATTAATGAAGAAGTGAACGATAATGCAGGTACGCATCTGCATTCCTATACAGATGACGCAGTGGTGTCCTTATCTCCAAAGGTCCCCTTTTCATGACGGCTCAGTAGGAGGAGAATGCTGACACAATTGTAACCAGACCTCTTCCAAACCTTGAAAGTTCGATGAGCAATTTGTCCAGGATCACTTTTGTTGACAGTCAGTCGAATGTCTTGTGGCAGAGAGATATTCTCAGATGATGTCATTTCATGGCGCTAGCAGTCTCCTCCCACTTTTCACTGAATTTGCTTAAAATAATTCAAAACATTTGGACGGAAAGCCCAAAAGTGATTTTGGTTGAATTTTATTTGCTTGGAGTTTTTGGAAAAATAGTACTAGCCTCCAGTCTCTACTGTGAGATCCAGCACACAAATCCACAACCTTTAGCACTCATGCTGCAATCCTGCTGTCATCCGAGAAATTGACTTGGAGACATTGCACCTGATAACCTCCACATAAAAGTTCAGTTCTGTTCTGCAAGGTTTGTTTGAATAGCTAAACCCTGATCAGACTTTTCAACCGTTGGGGTGTGCAAGAAATAGCAGCAGGACATTGTGCATCTCACCAATTGTAACAAAGATGTGACGTTTTTTTTTTTTTTTTTTTTGACAGTCGCTGATCAACATCCAGCAGCATGTCTAACTCCACTGTACGCACTGTACACCAATAAAAGCTTGGTGTATTTTCAGAAGCTTTTCAATATAAAACACACTGAATTGAACTGAACTGCTGAATGGGAAGAGGATAGTGAGACGGAAAACCTTCACACTTCACATTCTCGCCTCCAAACAATAGTTGTCAAATTTCCACCAAGTGCTACGGTGCATATTTGATCATCCCTCATCTGTCTTCTTGTGTTTCCACCATAGGTGCGACAATATACTGTATAAGGAGGATAAAATTGAAAAAGGGGGGCCTTTTTTCTTATTTTTGCAAGAGATAAACAGGGTGTATTAATGTACCCAACGGCCAATTATTTTGGTGTGAATTGATCTGCCAGTCTATTTATTGATCTCCTATTTCCATCACATTTTGGTCCATTTGGGCTATTATTGTCCATCAAAGTGCCACAGAAGTATGAAATGTTAAGTCTGGCCATTTCAGAGGACTATAAAAGTATTGATTGCTTCATCCTAATGGTTGTCTCCAATTTGGAATTTTTATTATTTTCTTTTGGTACATCAGATCTCATGTGTACTGTATATGCAATACAAAGATGTCTGCTTTGCAAAAGACTCTTCTTTGTAATCATTTCCTGCTTTGATCATTCATGCTGCAATGTTTTGTGTGACAACACTTTTTTCCCCCTTGAGGACAGTCCATAAAAAGTGGGGTGGGCCACTACAATGAAAATTCCAAAACTATAATCAGGCTGTGAACCCACATGAATGTATGAATACCTGATATCATCACATATTCAAAACAAATTGGTGGATAACTAGGTTTGAAATCAGAAGCCAGTAAATTGTTTGTGCCACAACTATTTTCCAATTTACTTTTATTATTTTTTCTTATTTAAAAAGTGGGGATCAGTAACATATCTCATATCTCAGCGTTTTAAAAAAGTGAAGGCTGTTTGCAAGAAATATGAAGTCGACACGCATATTTTGCCTTCGCAGGTCACGTAAAATGATGTCATGGGCCAGGTCTGGTCCCCAGACCTTGAGTTTGAGATCAGTGTCCAACACAATAACAGAAACATGCGACTATCCATCTCATCACACCTGTGGGATCCCCCACCGTTCCTTTATTAGACTCGTGTTTGATTCCATTCTTGTCATTATTTTTGCAGCAACAAAGACAAACACTTCAAACGCAATACAAAAGGAATAATTTGCCTTTATCCTCTTACCAGTCCAAACATTTGTCATTTCAATATTCAAGTTTTTTTCACGAAATCTAACATGCATTAAACATGCGTATTCATGAATGGGACCAGATTTTTACCAGCTTGTTTTGATCTAGATGAAGGATTGCCGATTGTAATTATTCATAATCTCTCCTGTTTCTATGTTTGTCAGGGTTTGTTTTGTGTCGCCCAAGCTCTGCTGTACACTACACTCAGCTGACACACACACACACACACACACACACACACACACACACACACACACACACACACACACACACACACATTTGTCGAGACCAAGGGACCATTTGACTGACCCTTGTCAACTCTTCTAACATTGCGAGGCAGTTGGTTTCAAAAGAATACAGGGATTGTTTGTCATCTCGCAAACCCATCTTTCAAAGCTTTTAGGCTTCTAGAAATGGTTTGACCATTCAGGATCCTTTGAGAGAGAGGTGGCCGCTATCGGTGAGGCGGAGTTGTGCCAAAAGAGCAAAGCAATGATGAAATGGCATGTTGGCAGTTTTATCGGACGCACGATCAGTAAAATAAGAACAGAATTTCTTGCGTCGTGGTATCCGCTTATCTATTTTAGGCTTTTCCTTTCGACTTTCGAAGCAATCGGTATTGATGGGGTGCAAGACTGACACCTACTGAAAAAACATGGTCCATCCCATTTTACAGTTACCGTCTGCCCGAGATCACACTGTGAAACTACCCTTTTTGTAAAACAAATACCGCTGTGTTTCCTGTACTGTAGCGATATGTTAATACTTAAATAATAGACAAAATATAATTTCAGGGAAATAATTAGGTTTTTGATCCTTATGAAGCAGAGGGGCTAGCATAACATCTGAACGAGGGGTTAGTGGGGTTAATGGGCAAATGAAATGCCAGATCATAGCGATGCTGGAGTAGAGATACTATCTTTGGCCTTTAAAAATGTTGCTTCTACCATATATCCATGTGTGTTAAAACCAGTACAGGAGATGGATGGAAGTTCAAAAAGAGGAAGGAAGGAACAGGAACAGCTGGAATTCTCCCTCTGGATGACTCCTTCACAGTCCTGAGAGCTTTATAAAACATTCATTCCTTTCCGCGAGCCTATGATCGCTCTCTGTGTACAGCAGACACTAATGTATTGTGCTATATTGACAAAAACTATTGGTGGTTAGCGCGTCGACCTCACAGTGCAGAGGTACCGGGTTCAATTCCAACTCCAGCACCCCCCGCGACCCTTGTGAGGATAAAGCGGATTGGAAAATGAATGAATGAATGAATATTAGGACACCAGTGTGTCTCTTCTTGTTATGATCTGTATTTGGACGCTGGTTTTGTTTGATATATTTACTTTTGTTTCATGTTACATCTTGTTTTCTGGTGGTTTGGTTCATGACTGTCTTGTTAGGGTTTGGTGTCCACCTGTTGCGCCAGCTTGGCACCTTCTGTTTAGCAATGAGCTTCCTCAGCCACTCGTGTCTTGTCCAGGTGTTCCTCGCTGTCTGGTCTGTTTCTATTTAGTTCTTTGCTTCCTTTCATTCTTTGTTGGATCATTGCTGCTGTTTGTAGTGCATGCCAGTTGTCACTCCCTTGTGTCCTGGTGAGTTTGGTGTGATCGTTTGTGACTTCTCTTGTTCACCTGGGCACGTTTTTTTCTCATTCTTCCTTCACAGCAAATCATCTTTGTAAATGTGATCATTTTAACAGCCAAGATCAGTATTAAAAAAATCCACCTCATGTATTAAATTCAAAGCTTAAGCATATGCACATTGTCCTGCTCACCTATGAGCACGAGCTCTTTGGATTGACTTCTAAATTGATGATTTATTTACGACTCTCTGAAGCATGTTCAAAATGTCAAGTTTTATGTGCATGCGCAGTGCACGCACGTACACGCTCAATAGACACATCTTCATACCCAAAGATGCATTGAAGTGCACTGTCAACAAACAGGAGATCGTTCTCCCCCAACCGCCGAGTGTGCCAGTTTGCCTCAGGCATTAAGACCCTTTCAGACACTACACACACATGCAGATATAAACACATGTGCAAATCACACAAAGGCACAACCAACATGATGAAGAAAGTCACAGCGCTGCAGTGCACTGTACGGCGTTGAAAACTGGAGCAGAAGACTTCAAATCAAGAAGCACATATTACACCATTTTCCCATGGGAGACGATTCAGGAGAAAACAATTTAATGAGATTCAGCAGAATGAAAAAAAAACAGCTCTCAATACTTGTGTACCAACCTTTTGCCAAAATAGACTAGTCACTCCCTGATTGTGGTTTTTCTACAACATAACCATATATACAATCTAACCCGTGACATTCAAGGTCAGCTTTGGGTCAAAATTGTTGAAACTACTCCCAATTGCCACAGCGCAAAAAATATCATCAAGCTCCCTGACACAACACACACGTATCTGCTTTCCTGTGTTAATGGAAAATGATGCCAAAAACCCTAGCTGTGATGTTAACGATGGATGATCTTTTTGTTTGATCTAATTTCATTGCCTGTGGATGCCGTTTCCAGTTTGGATCCTCCTTTCCAAATGGGATTGGCCATCGAGATAGGTCAATAAGTATGACAGCATCGCTGCTAATGTGCATCCATTAGTGTATTTGATCAATTTTCCTTACTGCTTTCATTCAAGTATAAAAGAGAACCGCAACATGTTTCATTTATGTGTGTGTGTGTGTGTGTGTGTGTGTGTGTGTGTGTGTGTGTGTGTGTGTGTGTGTGTGTGTGTGTGTGTGTGTGTGCGTGTGCGCGCGCGCCTTCATCTCTGCCAAATACTCAAAGGGGAGTACATGCATCAGGATATGTGCAAGTTCAAGCCAAAATTAAGACTTGTTAAGCAACTTCCATGAATAGACCTTATACTGGCAATATTTTGACATCCTTTAAAAAATGATTGTTAAAAAAAAATGTGTGTGCCTTTGCAAACTTTCCATCAGAAAATTCAGTATAATGTGGTTTGTTGTGTTTGTGGCATTTAAAAAACGGCGCATTTAAGGACAAAACACCATTTTTAATCATAGAATTGGTAGATTTTTATTTTACAAGAATTTGATGTCGCTTTTATTTCACATCAGTGATATGAACAGCAGTTTTTGTGCTATTTTCTTTCCCCACCTTACATGGTTGTGAGATATCTCCAAGGCCCACTAGGCTTATCAGCTGTTTAATGGGTCACAGATGTCCAGCTGGCGAAGTCAGTTTTAGCTTGTGGCCAGCAGCACCTCTGATGTGATATCTGAAATCTTCACACTGACTAGTAATCCTCCACCTGCATGACAGGTTACTTTCAGAATGCATGGTAGTGTAGCCTCATACCAGGACACCCCAAATGAGCATCGTTTTGTTTGTAAAGGCAAGATTTAGGCAGTTGGACTCTCAACACTAAAGATAAATTTTTTTCGACGAAAAGAGCAGGCGGTGGGGAGCCTTCTTGCCCCTCTGGGACATTTGCTGCTGGGCACACCTCAGATCCTTGGCAGAAGTGGAATTTGGTTTGCCCGATAATATTGGCCGTAGAGGACGTGGAAGACATCAACAATATTGGCCTTCTGATAACAGGTATGCTGCTGTTTGGAGTTGGCAGTTTCCTGATCCAATGAGAAAATTCAGCCGGTGGGAGCAGCTTCATTGGAAAGGAACAAGCTGGCGGCCTTTCTGCAGGGTGCGAGGCAGATGATCAACACTCGGACTCATGCGTTGACTGAACTCAATCGCAAAGTGGATGCGGTGTTGGAGTCTCTTCGCAAAATGGAAAAGATTGAGGACTAGTTGGCCTGGCCTGGAATAAATTGAATGATTGATCAAGGATATGGCTAATTGACACCATCGGGAAGTCACAAGCTAAAAGACCTCATCTTTCTGCTCGTCAGTCTGATTGTAATCTGACCACAAAGAGCAGCCAGCTATACATGCATCCACATTCAACAGTCGCGCATCCTTCCGGCTTTCCCAATGGCTCAGAAAATACTGGGGGAATGCAGCTGGCTAGCTAGCATGGCTAAAGAACGTCCTTTTACGTTGTCCAGTTGTTTCTCCTCATGAATACTCGCCTCCATGAAGGTGAATAATCGACACTTCTGACAAGTATCGTTATCATAAAAGAGAATGAGGCGTAGCTAATTATGCGACACACAGCAAGAAGAGTAAATGGGAGACGACGAAGGAGCCTTGGTATCGGCTAAGCCAATTTTAAATTTGGAGGTGCAAAACACGAAAGTAAGTGCTGTGTTGGCACAGTACACTTTTAAAAAGTTTGGCTTGAACCCTGCAACAGTGGGGAGTGATCAACTACAGTATGAACAGCAAATTATCAGGTAAATTAATGACTGTCTGAAGAGAAAATAAAACAATGGCTAGACAGCTAGCACATACATCCAAAAACCGGAAATGAAAATAAAGTCATAAGTATATCCAGAGTATTAAATATTTACAATATCAGCAGAGTTACTTGTGTTGTTTGCTATTTTTTGCACCTTTCGAGTGCTGAGTTTTAAATACCGGTATGAGTTTTAAGATCAGTTTAATGTTGTAATAAATTGCATTATACTCTATTTGTTTTCTTTCTTTCTTTCTTTTGACTGAAAGGTTTTAAACAATTTAGCTTTATAAGGGACTATTTTATGAATTCAGAAATACTTCCATTTCCATTTTTATTGTTATACTTGTGTTTATATTGAGATATACTGTATATCATTATAGGGTTGGGATTTAATCTGTATTATGATATGAATTTTAGGCTATATTGCTCAGCTCTAATAGTGGTATCGGCACAAGGGCTTGCTTTGTCTTCTGTTGTGATGGAACGGTTTATCACAGAAACAGCAGTGACAAATACATGCGCAGCTGAATCATACACCGGCAGAGTTATAGACAAAAACTACATGTCTGTGTGTATTCAGGTCATGTCTCAGCAAACGTGTATGTTAGTGCGGGTGGCACTGTTCAGTACCTGGTTGCATGTAATCTTGTGTGACAGAAAAGCAGCTGGCAACAGGGTACGGATGATCAGCAGTATGGAGAGTAACTTGTGAGTGTTGTGCATCTAGTCATGTTGCGAAGCTCTGTGTTGTGTGTCACTGTGGAGCACCGAGGATGTTCATCACTAATCATGGTGGATGTTAAACAGCTTCAGAGGGAGACACTGCATGTCTTTAAATCTGAGTTAGATGTGTCATGCTTTTGGGTTTGTGTCTGGAGTGTATGCACATTGTTCATGTGTTGAACTGGTTCTTCAGTCTTTTGTATTTCATGTCGATGCAAACGCGTGCATGAACCCCATGTGTTTGAATGTGTATACACACACTACACCATCTGCTTGCTGTTGTGGAGCTAAAATCCCTGATAGCCTCATGTCCCTGTTTCCAAAACAGCTGATCAGTCATCCAACTCGCTGGCTGGCAAGCTACTTCAAAAGACAAAGTTGTCTCTGGAGAGGCGTGTGTTACGCTCTCAGACACATCAAATGCAATAATAAAGCCACTTATACAACACCAACGCTGTGGCTGGAGCTGAATGGCAGAGGCACAAGAAGTAGCTTTGAATGACCAGATTTGCCTTGAAATTTTCAGTATGTACAGGCCCGGTATGCTGTAGTCAAATTTTGTAAAAATCGATGTTTTTGTTGCTGAATATTTTTTGACAAGCGACACAGTGTTTGTCGCAGTGGTTCGCACATCGGCCTCACAGTTCGAGTCCAGCTTTTGTCATTGCTACATAGAGTTTGCACGTTCTTTCAGTGCTTGGTTTACTCCGAATACTCTAGCTTCCTTGTCCGTTCCAAAATCATGTTTATTGGATTAATTGAAGGCTCAAAATTGTGCAATGTGAATACTTATCTATAAACATTCAGTACAGCACTGACTGTGAGTACTTGTACTTGTACTTGCTGTACAAATTGAAGCGCTGTGAATACTTTCCGGATGCACTGTTTATACTGCATGCTGCGATTGGCTGGCGATCAGTCCAGTGTGTACCCTACATTTTGCTGAAAGTCAGCTGGGACGGGTTCGAGCTCGACCTGCAACCCTAGTGAAGATAGTGAATGATCACAGAAAATAGATGAATGGATGTAGTGGGTGGTGAAGTTGTGTGCAATATGTGCAGCGTCACTGGACGGTATTTCTGTTTGTTGCCTTAACTCGACAAATTCTTTGCTGTTGCTGTATTATGATTTGATTAATATGTAGCAGGGGAGTGCCAAAGGGGAGTCTTGTATGGGTTCCATTTAAGATACTGTGGGACTACAACTGAATAGGTGTTTTTAACAGATGAGTACCAAACATTACATGGGTGTAATGGGGTAAACATGACACCTTTTTATACAAGCGGAACGTAATGGTGCACGCATAAATCACTAATCTATGATAGCACAGCAGTGAAATTGAAAAACGGCAATAAAAAAGTAGTAATTCCTTACCTTTACTTCAGTGTTTGGCACAAAAAAACTCATTCAGAATCACAAAATGCTGTTGTTCACAAACCAAAGATCCCCTGTACCTCCCAAATAAAATGCCCCAGCTATTTAATCTGGTCTGGAGTTGAGCCATTCCATAAATGTCTAAATTTAAAACAAATTGGGAAAATAGCCACCGCGGGAGCGCCGTTACTCTTTGTGCCAAAATACCTCCAAAATAGATGAGTCCTTATGAGCGCATATCAAACTCAGACCTAATTAAATTTTGCCACAAACTCTTGTGCAGGAATAATTCACTGCAAATGTCCCAGTGATTTATTTTTTTAATTATTTTATCTTTTTTTTTTTTTTTTTTTTAAGCATGAGTTGCAATGGAAAAATTGCTGACAAAACGCCAACAAGTCTCCACAGGGAGCGTTCTTGATTATCAAATTGAATCAACCTCCTTTGTGTTGGCACTGGGATGCTAGCAGCTGTCGTCAATCATCATTAAGAACAATTTTGGAACCAGCATGTATACTCCCCAGCCATAACATTAGGTACACTGCATCAAATGTGTGTGTATGTGTGTGTGTGTGTGTGTGTGTGTGTGTATCGTTAATTGGAGTTGCTTGTCACAGAGGATAAATTGGTCAATATGTGGCAAGACATGACCTCGTCCGGATGAATGAAACTGAAGGCACTGATGAAATAACAGCTACAACTTATTTCATCAGGCAACAATCAGGCCGTATATTGACCAATAGTGAGCATACATATTTGCAACAACAAAAAAATAGTTTAGGTCAGGGGTCAGCACCCTGTGGCTCTTTCATCCTTTTGTTGCGGCTCTGCGTGGATTGGGAAGATAAATTATAAATGTCTGATGGAAGTGTATGTTATTTGTCTCAAAAACGTGTATCACATCTGTTATGTTCTCTGACTGTCCACTAGGTGGACGTGCTTGTTGCTATAAAAATATTATTGAGATGAAAAAGGAAGAAGTAATGGCGACTATAGTGAGTTGTACGATCTAGTGTTGTGCTGTTAATAGCCAGATAAGAAAATAAAGTGTTTGGCTACGCCCTGACTTTGTTGTTTTGCCTCCCAACACCACAACTTCTTTCTTCGGACCTCGTGCAATTTCACAATCACCTTCTTCTGAGACGTTTGCGGGCAAGTTCAGCTCTAGAAGTTTGCGCGAAGTTTAGCTTTTTAATTCATTTGAACGATTCCTTCAACGATGCAATTGTTTTTGGACGAGTTCAAAATGCGTTCATTTAATAAATAAAAAGTAATTTTCTGAAACATGGATGGACAGCATGGATTTCATAAGCAACACACTATTTTACAACTGTGTGTGTGTGTGTGTGTGTGTGTGTGTGTGTGTGTGTGTGTGTGTGTGTGTGTGTGTGTGTGTGTGTGTCTGGAACATTGCCCTGTGACGGAGGGAGGTTCATTGTATCTGCAATTTCATTCTCAAATATTTTTCTTTACGCTGTGAAGAACAATTCAAAGACATTGCTGCAGCTGCGGGAAGGCCAAGTGGGGCCTGACATTCATTTTCATCAGCCTGACAGAGGTCTAGTCACAGACCCCATTTCACCCCAGTGCCCATCCCCCTCAACACTTACCTAACACGGGTCGTGCTAATTAAATGTTCCAGACTCCCAGGCTTTTAATAAAGCCTGACATGACAGCTTGACCTGTGCATGTCAGGGTGACCCAGTAACCCGGAAGCAGCCTTGTGTGTTGGTTTTGTGTATGTGTGTGTCACTCCGGTTTGGAGTCTGTATCACTGGGGGAAGGGCAGACACCTGTCTGCATCCCAAAAAGGTCACTTTGGTAGGGTGTGGGAAACATTGTGACTCAGCGTCTCTGCAGCAGAGGGTAAATTAGCAATACAGATGCATCACTGGGGGAAAGAGACTGATACTGTTCTGTGTTCTTCTTGGAGGGCTCTGAAGATGGATTTTTTTTTTCTTTAGCGAACCGTCTCACACTTGAGCAGCTGCCCTTGAGATTGATTTTATTTCATTTTCATCAGCAGTTCTTAAACACATCATGGCCACAGTTGACACACTGTTATTTTATTTTCGTGTGTGTGTGTGTGTGGGGGGGGGGGCACCCAACATAATTTGTTCTTGCTTTTGCACTGCTCTGCCAAAGAGAATACACATACTTTCCCAGGACCAAGTTAAATGGATAGATGGAAGGATGAGTGGATGTTTTTTGGATTTTACAGTACTTTATTCATGATTATTTAGACACGGATACTTTAAGTAGATGGATGGGTAGTGGATAATGGATAAAGAGGTATGGCATTGGGTGGACACAACAAAATTAGGGTAGATGGATAAATGAATAAAGAGTGCACAATTCCTTGGATGGATGACTAGGTAGCACTCCAGGTGAATGGAGAGAGATGGAAGAATTGGGTGGAAGGATTTGCAATGGGGGTGGGGTGGTAGGGTGTATGCATGGGTGATTGGCACATGGGGGGGGATGGTAATGGTTAGATCAGCACACATTATCCTACATTAAAAAAAAAAATGTAGAAACTAAGTTACAAAGACAAATCCAGCCATCTAATGCAGCTTTAGTTGGGTGGAGCCTCTTCGAAAATTCTGCATAGTATTTTAAATGTTTTTAATTGTACCACTGGGGTATAAATGAACACTTAATTCTGATATGGCACTGCAATTTCAATGTCTCAATGACAGCCCCTTGGTATTATTAACACAACTGAACAGTGTGTACTCAACAAATACAGTCAGGTCACTCCTGAGAGTTTTTAGGCACGTGACGGCAAATGAAAGATATACAGTTTTAAAAGTGCTTCGTGGATGTAATCACAAAAGGAGCTTCACTTCTGAAAAGTTATTTGATGATAGAAAATATCGACTTTACAATCACACTCAATATAAACTCATGGCAGCGGTTCATGTAATGCTGTTGTGGTCCAACACTCATAGATGGATTGATTGACGGACAGGTGAGGATTGGATGGTCTTATGCACAGATGTGCAGTTGAGGGCTTTATGAAGGTGGATGAAGTATTGATGAATGTGTGAAGGTTGAGTTGGTGTTGGGATGGTTTAATATGCAGATGGTCAGATTGATAGCAGTGAAAGAGTAGATGGATATATATTAGTAATGGGCCCACATCAATTCAATGACATTTGCTGAAAGGTCCACTGAACAGCTTTTGGGGATTAACAGTAAATGATTAAACCCTGTTAGCATATGGATCAACAAGTTAAGCTTCTACATTGGCATGTGCGCGCGGCGCATTTAAAACGCGGGGCCGGCATTAAAGCACAACGAGAGATGAACGTGACCACAAAAAGTCAACTTCTAAAGCAAACAAACGGAAACTGGAAACGTGAGTGTGAACTTAAGACCGGCCCTCTGATCGCTACCAGGCACGAGCAGACAGAGCACCGCATTGTGTGTGAGCTGCAGCTGCTCTCACAACAGCTGACTGCTGTTTGTATTCCCCCTTTACCATTAAAGCAAGTTGATACTTTGATACTCCCATACGCAGGTTTTTGAGATGTATATTTCTGTACTCTAAATATCCTGTGTTCTGTCAGAACCTCATCCCCGCCCCATGAAAAGGCCCTTTTTCTTCCTTTCTTCCTCCCTGTGGTCATCTTAACTGCCCATGCTGAGGAGATGGAAGCTTCTCTATATTTACTCCATCTCCACCCGGCTTCCATCTCGGCAGGCAGTGCTATGCATCTTTCATCTGTGGAGCTGAATGACCTATATTCTCATTCATATCCCTGCAGTTCCTTTCTGTCCCAGTCCTGGCCTTCTCTGGTTACTTTGAGTTTAAAGGCTAAAATAAAAAACAAAACAAAACCATATTTTACTGGGATGGGATTGAGGGAATGGGCCCATACCAGTGGAATAATAAATATTTCAAAATGTAACCGGGACGAGCAGCTCTATTTAATAGTCACTGCTACTGTAAATGGGTCAGGGTGAATCTTATTGCACATGACCTGGTTTACCTTTTTTCAAAAGCATTCTGATGGCGTGCCCAAATATGTTTCGACTAATAAGCGTACGAAGATTGCATTTCTTTCAATTTATGCAGACAGGAGACAAGCAAATAATAGACAGCCAACAAATAAGCGTAACCGGTGATCAAGAAAATGAGTTTTTTTTTCATTGTTTCGCCATTAAAAATGCAACACTATTCACATCATTCCAGGTCAATAGGTTGAGATTGCTCTGTGAGATTCCACAGTATCGAATCACAGTTATTATTGCTCCTTGTCTCTGAACGGATCTGAACACTCAGCGTTACACAATATTAAAATACACCACCCACTCACAGAAGGTGAGAGAGAGAATTTGGTGAATCAACAAACAAGACTTGAGGCATTTAAATGCTAAGAAATCAAACAATTCATTTCTTGAACTTGTGTTTTTAGATCAAGTGCCTTTGAGCGGTCACCGCCAGGTTTTGGGAAAGCACAAACCTTTCTCATAAACCTCTGACCGCAAACCCAGAAGCCAACTCCTATCCTTTGAACAACAACAGCAATTTTCACATTCTCCTAGTTCAGCGCCTTGAAAACAATCTCTCATTTTCATATGATAGGAACATCCATTCATTCCAAATTATTTACCTCCTTCCTGATTTCTGTGTCCTTTGCAATTTTATCACACACAAAGATTTCTGTTCAGCAAACCAATTTTAATATCACAAAGCGACAACCCAAGGACAGACTAGAAAATCCTCCAATATGGCGCAGTTGAAACAATTCTGTGAAGAAGAGTGGGCCAAAATTCCTCCACAGCAATGTGAAACACTCATCAACAATTATGGCAAACACTTGATTTCAGTTATTGATGCCAAGGTTGGCACAACCCATTATTAGGTTATTAGGGGGCAATTACTGGTACTTTTTCACATAGGGACATGTAGGTTTGGATTTTTTTTTTTCAATGTCTAAATACATTAAATTGGCATTTAGAAACTGGCGGCCCGGTAATAGAGTGGTTAGAATATCGACTTCACAGTGCAGAGGTACCGGGTTCAATTCCAGCTCCGGCCTTCCTGTGTGGAGTTTGCATGTTCTCCCCGTGCTTGCGTGGGTTTTCTCCGGGTCCTCAGGTTTCCTCCCACATTCCAAAAACATGCACGGCAGGCTGATTGAACACTCCAAATTGTCCCTAGGTGTGAGTGTGAGCGCGTATGGTTGTTTGTTTCTGTGTGCCCTGCTATTGATTGGCTGACAACCAGTTCAGGGTGTCCCCCGCCTACTGCCCGAAGACAGCTGGGATAGGCTCCAGCACCCCCCCCCCCCCGCAACCCTAGTGAGGATAAAGTGGTTCGGAAAATGGATGAATGAATGCATTTAGAAACTGCATTTTGTATTTCCTTGGGTCGCCTCTGTGTGATATTAAAATCGGTTTGATGAACTGAAACCTTTGCACTGTATGTGATAAACATGGAAAGAACACGGAAATCAGGAAGGGGGCAAATAATATTTCACAGCACTGTATCTGGCAGCAATGGCTACAGTATAGGGCCTCCATTTCAAGCCACCTGCTGCCTGCATACGCTCGCGGTCAAAATTATGTTAAGTGGCCAATTCTTAAAACTTTTAGAAATTTCCAAGACTAGGTGGTCAAACAATCTAAAAGCAGAGCAATCACTTTATAGCTAACATTCCCATCAGGCAAAGTTTGAAATGACATACGTCATCCCTCTCATGGCATCCTAATCCAGTTTGTTCTAAGAGCAAACCAAAAAGATTTCTGTAAGCCATTAACTCAATTCTCCATCCCCCTGTGCACGTCATTTACTACAAAGTATGAAGACGCACTGAAATGTCATGTTCATGTTGCATTAAATATGCTGAAAACCTAATTTCATTTTGAGACTATAGAATTTAATGAGTTTGTAAAAAGGTGCTCGGTGGAGTGTTATTCCAGACAGGGTTTATAGAGCTGTGGAAGAGACAAAGGAATGAAAACCCCTATAAACTGGGATGGATGTGTTACAGGGAATGAAGAGCAAAGCAGTGGACAGAGAGACAACTTGCTATGGATGTGGTTGTTTGTGGAGACATGAAGGCTACTGGGAGAAGAGTCATGTTGAAGGGTTGAGGGGAAGAAGGGGCCTGTCGAAATGTGAGGGGTCATGCCTGAGAGCTGGCCAGCGTCCTCTGCCACAGACAGACTGTCTGTCTCCCCTTTGCTTAAGAGTTTAGGGAACACTCTCAGCCTCTGGTCTAGACAAGAGTCAGAGTTAGAAAGGGAAGGGGGCGGGGGTTCAGTCACAGAGAAGTCATTGCAAGCCCACACGTCTTGATTAGTCCTTCCCAATAGCAAATAGTCCTACCTTTGTTATATTTTCTCATATACTGTACCTGTACTGTATGCCGCAGTTTTTGGACAATATATTGTTGCACTTTGTTGCTTGTGTTGTCACCAATGTATGTTGTTAACATACCGTACTTGGACGTTCATACCGGACATATACCATAGTTATCTCACTGTTCTCATGAAAAAAAGTATGGTAATACTTGAATGCTTTTGTTCTGTTGATGTTTGGTATGGATTGTCAACATATACGTTTTTTTATATGTACCATATCTTGTGCTGACCCGGCCCACCTGTCAAATTTAGAAATCAATATGGCCCCCGAGCTAAAAAGTTTGCCCACCCCTGATAGGGCCTCCATTTCAAGCCACCTGCTGCCTGCATACGCTCGCGGTCAAAATTATGTTAAGTGGCCAATTCTTAAAACTTTTAGAAATTTCCAAGACTAGGTGGTCAAACAATCTAAAAGCAGAGCAATCACTTTATAGCTAACATTCCCATCAGGCAAAGTTTGAAATGACATACGTCATCCCTCTCATGGCATCCTAATCCAGTTTGTTCTAAGAGCAAACCAAAAAGATTTCTGTAAGCCATTAACTCAATTCTCCATCCCCCTGTGCACGTCATTTACTACAAAGTATGAAGACGCACTGAAATGTCATGTTCATGTTGCATTAAATATGCTGAAAACCTAATTTCATTTTGAGACTATAGAATTTAATGAGTTTGTAAAAAGGTGCTCGGTGGAGTGTTATTCCAGACAGGGTTTATAGAGCTGTGGAAGAGACAAAGGAATGAAAACCCCTATAAACTGGGATGGATGTGTTACAGGGAATGAAGAGCAAAGCAGTGGACAGAGAGACAACTTGCTATGGATGTGGTTGTTTGTGGAGACATGAAGGCTACTGGGAGAAGAGTCATGTTGAAGGGTTGAGGGGAAGAAGGGGCCTGTCGAAATGTGAGGGGTCATGCCTGAGAGCTGGCCAGCGTCCTCTGCCACAGACAGACTGTCTGTCTCCCCTTTGCTTAAGAGTTTAGGGAACACTCTCAGCCTCTGGTCTAGACAAGAGTCAGAGTTAGAAAGGGAAGGGGGCGGGGGTTCAGTCACAGAGAAGTCATTGCAAGCCCACACGTCTTGATTAGTCCTTCCCAATGCACACTTTGGCAGCTTTGGAAATGCCCCACACACCAAATGACCCTCGAGTGAAAAGGCAAACTTAGTAGTTTCGCATTAACAGCAGATTTTGCAGAACGCAATTTACCACAGCCTCGGCGGATGTACCGTCTATCTGTCCATCGATCGCATCTGTTGATCTATAATCATTTATACGATCCAACATATTTATATAGCGCTTTTCCAAACCCTAAAATATGCTTCACTGTACGAAAACAATAGAAAAGAGTCCGTCTGCCTCAGTCATCAGGATGGAAACTGAAGGCAGCCAGCTGGTTAGCTGATTGAGCTTGCTGTCTATCTATCTAGCTATCTAACCAACTAAACAATCAAACAAAATACAACCTATCTATAATTTTCTCCACTCTGACATTTTCATCCGACCAAACCTGTTATCAGTGTCTTGGTTCCCTCTTCACCTTTAAGTGCTTCCCCCCCTCAGGTATACAATAAAAATCACAGGTCGTTTCTGCGAAATATCAGTGGGCAATGACCTTTATTGTCTCACCGAAGCAATGAGGCATTTTTAAGAACTCTGGCAGGTTCAATTTTATGTATTGCTCAGATGTTTACATAATAATGTACAGCTGCTGTGAATAATGTTAATATGTGTACAGT
The DNA here is from genome assembly GCF_001891065.2 of Hippocampus comes. NCBI lineage: Eukaryota > Metazoa > Chordata > Actinopteri > Syngnathiformes > Syngnathidae > Hippocampus > Hippocampus comes. Next base: position 3,915,437 of record NW_017805824.1, read on the forward strand.
ATTTCCAGGGTGAAACCAAGTCAAGGAACACTATTTTCAATTATAGCCGACTGCTTTCATTTTTACTTTGATGATCCAATCGAGGTTCCATGTCCGTGGTCCAACGGCCATATAAAACAAAAAAAAAAAGTCACCATTTTTGGTGCTTATTATCTGACAGCTGCTTCAAGTCAAAGATTTTGCTTTGACAAATCCAAGGATTTTAATTTTATGTGTAAGGGATTTATTTCGATGTTCATTTCTACATTGGTGACTGAAAAATCGTTGTGGTTTGAAAGACTATATTGGATGATGGAAAGTCACAAAATGCGAGGTGGTGAGCTCCCTGCTTGCCAGCTGTTAGCCGCAGTGACCTGCATCTGCTCCACAGAGCAGAGCAGCAAGGTCATTGCCAATTGAATCAGCGTAATTTGTGGGCATCCCGTCACATGCATCTGAGAACCACTAAATGCATTATGGGCGGAAACCTGCTGGCCGTGTGGGAGTGTCCCCCCCCCCCCCCCCCCCCCCCCTGCCCCTCGGGTTCACGTGTGCTTTTTATGCTGTCAGTCATCGTGTCTTTCTGTTCGTCCTTGTGTCATCAGCCATGATGTCATGGTGCGAGCCAGCTTGCAGCACAAGCCCGCAGCAAATGAGACACTGGTGATCACGGGCTGGCCCCTGTCGTGTGCTGATAGGATGCTGCCTCTTTCTGTTCAAACAGAGCTCTAATCAGACACTTTAACAGGCTGCCCTATACAAACAGACAGTGCTCAACACTTGGGATCTGGCAAACACAGACCTGCATGTGTGTGCACGCTGAGGGTCAGCAAAGGTAGTGATGAAATGGGATGTTGGAAATCTGCCTCACTCCATTTCTGTGTGGACGAAACCTCATTCTGACACACTTGCTCCTTTAGAATAAATTTCAGTAAATGATAAAGTAGACAAAAAATGTGTTACGGGGGACATAATTTTTTTTTTTTGTAATGGAACTTCAAGTAAGGATCAAGACAGACATTTTTATAAATGACAGATGGCAACTTATTTTCTAGAAATAACCGTTGCCTGGCTAGCAACTTAACAAAACATTTAACAGCAGCATTAGTGCGTATGTTTGTAATTTGTCTCACTGTGTGAGCCATTCCCTATCCTACAGTCCCTTAATGTTGATGGCACTTTCCACTGAGACAAAAAGCAGATCCAGACTAGTCAAACAAATTTTAAAATGTCACAACTTGGTTTGCGGTTCAGTTAAGGTCAGGGTCAATGCACCAAAGTAGGATGTGGGGCATTAGTTGTCAGGGGCCAAAATGTAAATGAAGTGTCACTCTCACAAAGAATATGTTGGCTATGTTTGCATTTAACTTGTTCAAACACGGGCTGCCTTTTCGGATGTCTCTGTCCTTTTGTCAAATGTGTGTGTGTTTGTGTGTGTGTGTGTGTGTGTGTGTGTGTGTGTGTCCATTTAAAGAGGGACCTGGGTACACACAGAGGCCTGTTATTACTTGCCCGCAGACTCTTATTGCTCTTTTAATTGTTCCTTAGATGAACTTTGCATTATATCGATTCATTTGCATTCACAAAAAAGGCTATCCTACATAATAGACCTTGTACACTGTAAAAAACAAATAAATAAATAACGTTGAGGGAACTCAAAATTTCAAGGCAAGGCAAGTTGGGCATTACACCAAAATATTTTAAATTCTGCTGATGAGAAATTTATTTTTTCCTGCATTTTCAACAAATAAATAAGAGTTAACGTCGTGAATTGTCCCTTGTATTGCCCCCCAACTTAGAGATATACATAAAACTCCCTCAGCAAACTGATTGCTTGCTTTGTTGTGCTAACCAACATTGTTGCCATTATTTCATCAATGTCAATCATCTATATTTTAAAGTTGCGGCACCTTAAATTACTGTTTTATCCCAAAATAATACAAGTTGTGTTTTTTTACAGTTTAAGGTTGGCCAACAGCTCTTCTGTTTCGCTGGGTGACCACTGCTTTGTTTGGATTTTGAAAAAACTGTTTTCCAGAGGACATAATGGAAAAAGATAGAGGAGTCAAACCTTTTATTATTCCTAGTGACCATCAAAGTGTACGAAAAAGTTATCTGACAATAGTGACATCAATCAAAAAGTCAGTCTTAACTGTAAAGACCTGGACCTGCTTTACTTAAAGGCCTTACCTCACTGAGTGGCGAAGGTTTGCAAATATATTTTTGTCAGGATTTATTCAAGGCCGCAAAGACGTTCCCCAACACGTTTATTTGTCTCCAACAGTTTTTCGTGTCTGGATGTTCAAAATTTAACGGCAACAACAAAACGTTTTAAACTGTTTGGGATTGTCTGCCATACATCTTTGCAATTGTTTCCAACTGTTTGCAACACTAAACGAACACTGATAAAAAAAAAAAAAAAAAAACAAAACAAAAAAAACAAAAACAAGATTTGCTATGTGCGCACACACTTGCAAACCTTTGCTCCTCAGTGAGATATGAGATTAAGATGTGTACATGCAAAAATGGTTTTGTTTTTTTTGCATTTGTTTGTTTTATGCAAATACAGTAGAGGTGGACGTGGATCACTACCCGTGTGTCTGTCAAATTGTCGTGCAGTTCATTTTCTCGGTTCTGGAAGGAGTAGGTAGTACATGCAAATAGATTCATTTCACATGCACAATTTGATGTACCAAACCTGAGACAAATTGCAGTGGCTGATTTTGTGTCTTTAATTAAATACTACATCTAACAGACAGGTGCAACTTTGTACAACCATGACATGATCACGGCAGGGAGAACAAATCTTCACTTCCACTCATACAAACATTTTTGGAATCCGAGAAACAGAATCTCACAGGTGTTTTTTTTTTTTTTTTTTGTGGTATGATGTCCCAAGTTTTAAACTTAACGTTACGCAGGATTGGAACATACATCCAATTCCCTTACACTGGGGACGAGTTAGATCAAACAAAGATGACTTCTATATGGTTGCTGATTTCCCTAGAATCACTGGAATGATCCATTTCTGTAACTCGGTAATATGAAATGAATTATTATTATGTTTGTTTGCCTTTTCCGCTAACACTTTCACTTCCATCACTTCAAACTTCACCTCGCGGTGCAGTTCTAATTTTTCCGTGGCGATACCATCAGAGCGATCTCAAGTGCAACACCCTATTTTGAATTCGGCAGTCTCAGACACTTTTACACTTCTTGCCTACACACAACTTCGCGCCTACTTTTTGAGATCTTTGCAAATCAGTCCCTTAAGTCATGTTGCAGTTTCGGTACAGTCAAACAAACTGTTCAGGAAGGTTCCATTATAGATTAAATCCCATCCATCCCTTTTCTAGACTGCTTATCTTGTTCACGGTCGTCCATCTCAGCTGACTTTGGCCAAAAGGCGGACTACGCTCTAAAGTAGTCGCCAGTCAATCACATGGCACATATAGTGAAAGATAACCTTTCACACTCACATCCACATCTTTCCCGATTGGGAACGAAACACTCGCTGCCCTTATGGAAGTGAGGGGAGTGAAACACTACACCATCAGTGACATTAGCTGAAACAAATTGCCATTCAGTATATTAAAAGGTACATTTTAAATAGCAGCAAGCTAAATGTGCAGTTGTAAAATAAATATAATTAGTAACATTTTTTAAAAAAAAAAAAACAAAAGCCCATCCAAGCACAGATATTTTTAAATACATGATGACCAAAAATTGAGGGAAAAGTGATTAGTGAGAGATTCTTGTCTCACACTGTATTATTCTCTGTAACTCTGAAGGCAATCTTCTCACTGACAAGTGAAATTAAATTGCAGGGTCGTGTATATGAGGTGACACTTGGTTGTCTATGTTCGGGCCACCGACTTGCGGGAGAGAAAACAACATGTTATTTATTCCCATCCCCAAGGTCGTTGTATGATCTTGAATAATAAGACAATCAAACCAGGGCAACTAGAGGTGAGAAATATTCTTGAGCAAGCTGTCACTTTTTTCCCCCTTTTGATTGACTGCCGAATGTGTCATTCATCCTGTTAGGGTTTCTGCGTGTCTGGAAGACTTGAGCTATTTCATGAATATCTGTTGCTTTGAAATTCTAATTAAAAAGTACTCAGTCAAAGGAGGTGAGACGAGTTTTAATAAAAAAATAATTGGAATTTTTTTCTAGTGGTCCGTGAGATAGAACTAAATTATGAAATGTCTACACTCAGCAAAATGGATGTTATTAATTTTTGCCACAGTACACAGTGAAACATCAAAGCTGAACTTCATGGAGAACATTTAAACACTTCCTGAGTTAACAGTCTCTCAACCCTAATCCTAAATAAACAGCGTTAAGTTGTTTAACATTTACTCCTCAGTGTGACACCATTCATTTTCTGATTTATTTATTTATTTTGCTGAAGTATTGTGTTTTTATAGTTGGCTTGCACTTGTATTTGTTATTGTAAGTTTGTCTTTATGCTATGTCAGTGTAAGTGCGTGGCTGGTCATGCAATGCCAAGGGCCATTTATAATATATGAGCTCTACTCTGCTGCATTTAACACTTGCTTTCACTTGATTTACCCGTCTTGCTCCACACCCACCAGGGGGGATTAATTTAGCATTAAAACATTTATTTTCTTCCCTCGCTCTAAAAATTCACATTTACAGTGAAAAGGAAAAACAGCAAAATCGCTCGGTCCCCTCAAATTGAATGGAGTCAGCTGGTCTCCTTACCAAACCATTTGTTTGTTTGTTTGTGGTAGAGGGCTCCTACAAGTTCACACATACAGGATTTAATATGAACTATAATTCATGCAGAGTGAAAAGAAAAGTCACGTAAATAAGTTTGAATAAACGTGCATCTCATCAATCTAGCTGCCCTCGCCTGCTTCAAGCAAGGCATGTCAAATAGCGTATTAATGAACCTGATTGGCCCATGTGACCACGTGACATCACAGAAAATACAAATTTAGTTGGCCATGTGGCCCATGTGATCGACACGCATTTTCAAAGTGCTGTAATGATGTAATCATGATATGGAATCTTAATTATTGGCTAATGGATGTTTTATTTTTTATTTAAAACAATACAAAACTGAAAAAAGAGGAAACCAAGTTATGCGACAAAAAACATTTTTTCATCAAATAACATCATGTGAGGGTTTTTGCCTACCCTAGGAAAGTTTGATTCCATCTTGCAAGTGAGGAGAAAAATGATGCTGAAGAAAATTGTCTTGACTCTAAGCAGTTAATTTCAATCATTACTCACTCACTTTCAATTTCAAATAGACACCAGTCAGGATCGAATCCAGGTGACACCTCATTTCAACAACGTATCAGTGTTCATCTTAGACTCCACAGGCTGTTTTGTTGTTGAATGGTGCAACACTGTTCCTGAACGTTTAACACTGCTCGAGTTGGAGCAAAGGATTCATTTCGACAAATGTACATGAAACTTAAATGCCTTTTTGACATTGACACAGCTTGCAAAGTATTTGCTTACGTCATGGTTACATTTGCAGTTGACCTGTCAGTGTTGGACGATTTTTGGCAGTCAATATAGTTAAAAAAAAAAAAAAAAACTACACTGGCTAAGGGGGGCATGACCATATCGCCTCTATTCTACTTATTATTATTATTATTATTATTACTGTATGCAATGATTTTCATCTGTGTGTGGGGGGAAGTGTGTGTGTGTGTGTGTGTGTGTGTGTGTGTGTGTGTGTGTGTGTGTGTGTAAAGATGTATAAAGACTGCACCGTGAGGCAAAAGTGCTAACCAGTCGACCACTGTGCCGGCTGCCAGGACAAACAAACTTTCATCCATCCATCCATTTTCTAATCCGCTTATCCTCTCAAGGGTCGCGGGTGTGTTGGAGCCCATCCCAACGGTCTTTGGGCAATAGGCTGGGTACACCCTGAACTGGTTGCCCGGACAAACATATGGTGGTAAAGCATTAAAATCTCTGAGTGAACTCTCTTAGGCATTTGGGCATTCAAATACAGCAAAATGCTCTTCTGTTGTCACGAGCGGTGGTGGAGGACTCGAAAAAGGAGGGAGGGGCAGGGTGAACTTGACAAAGCGTATTAATCATACACTAAGAAAACTAAATCCAGAACAAACCAAGTCCTGAAAACAACAAGAATCCAAAGTAACAAACGAAAACCCATGGCATCAGCAAAAGTATGATGTGACAAAACTACTAACAAAAATTCATAGCAGGAACACATACACACTAACCAACAGAAGCAGTAGCAGTGACAGAAGCAGTGACATGACACTAAGTGGTCAGACCGGGAGTCCTTTTAACAGAAAACCTACTAATGACATGATGCCCAACAGGTGTGCCACTGTAGGAGGAGCCATACAGAGCCACCTGTTGGTCCCAAACAAATCAACCGTGACATCAGTACACTGATTCAATAAAGAAACAGACATGCAATGTTTTTTGTAATAATTTAAAATGGCATTCTTGTGATACATCAAGTTAGGAAATGCAAGGTCCGATGTGGGGCCCCCAGTCGCGCGAATGAAAAATTGTGGGCCCCTCCATCCTTTATGCCGCCCTGCCCATCCGTGCTGTAGAGGAACAGAAATTTCACATTTGCCCATGTTGACTTCTGTTTGTCAGAACACATGTGCGGAATCGACTGGCATATTGGTTATTTTGGAGCAAATGCGGGCCATGTAGGCTTATTGTTCAATGTACAATTGGTATTGTAGGCCTCAGAACACAATGGTACCCAAAAGGATTTTGGTTTCAGTCTCCAACATTCACAGAGGCTTCCTTGTCCGCATTGTCCAATGTCACAATTCTCATCCTTTTCATACTTTCTATTAATTTTGAAGAAAATCTAACAATATATCTGTTTGTACTTTCTGTTCATTAAGATCTATGCATCTATCCATGCCTCTCTCGCTCGCTCGCTCTCTCTCTCTCTCTCTCTCTCTCTCTCTCTCTCTCTCTCTCTCTCTCTCACATTTTGTGTACCATGCTTGAATTCTATCTCGCGCCATGTATCGAAATACATATCAAATTTTCTCTTCTGACAGATACACACAAGGTAGAAATTGATGTTGCGGATGATTTGTTTCTTTAAATTTAGGTAACTTGAGTAATTTGGATTTTGGAGCTTATTTAGATGTTTTTACATGTTAACAAATATGAAAAATGCGACAGCCGTCACCTTTAGAATTGTCATGTTCTGATTCTAACCAAATCAAATCGTTCCATTTGAAATGGTATTGTTCTTGAATTGTGGCGTACCCCATGTATCGTGATACGGATCAAGTTTCTTTTAGTGAATTTAAAAAAAAAAAAGGATTCTCGAAGAGGCAGTACGTTGATGCATTTATCTCTGTCACAGTGTTGCTCATACACTTTTTGGTGTCCACCGCTGCATGTCAGTATACAAGATTGATATGGCAATAACCTGTTTACCCAGGTGGCTTAAAGCAGTGGCATTCTTGCCAAAATAGCACAAATGCACTCATCTGTGCACAAGTTTTCATGTTGCACTATATTGCCTGACTGACACTAATCTGAGGGCTGCAAACAGGTTGTAAAAATACAATGGCAGTATAGTATTTGTAATTTTCATTAAGATAAAGATACATTATAGGCAGTGTTGGACAAGTTACTTCCAAAACGTAATATATTTCATATTACCAGGTACTTGCTTTTGACAGCAATACGTTTCTTTCCAATTTTACCATCTGTGTCAAGTAATAAGTTACTCTTCGTTCAAGTTACATTTAAGATTTTTTTTATTGGGGATTAATTGAACTTCTGTGGGTAAGTAAAATTTGAATGTTGATTTTCCATCCATCCATAATCTAAGCCACTTATCCTCACGGGCGTGCTGAGCCTATCCCAGCAGTCTTCAGGCAGTAGGCGGGGGTCACCCTGAACCGATTGCCAGCCAATTACAGGGCACACAGAGACAAACAACCAACCACACTCACAATCAAACCTAGGGACAATTTAGAGTGTTCCGCTAACCTGCCATGCATGTGGGAGGAAGCCCGAAGCCGGAATCAAAGCCTGCACCTCTGCACCGTGAGGCGGGCGTTCTAACCAGTCGACCATTGTGCCGCCCTTTATGTGGATTATTTCGGTTATCGTGTAAATGATCTAATGGACCAGTTTCTCCTTGACTTTTGGTGATTAATGTTGTCTTGTTGTCTCAAAATTGTCACGCATTAAGTAATTTCTGCCTCAATATAATATATTACAGTAACACAATACTTTGACAATACTGATTACGGTACATGAAAATATGTATCAAGTAAAACAGGCTCATTTTTATTTTATTTTTATCTCATTCAAGACATCGATTGGAAATGACCTGTTAGTAATGAGAGTTTTAGGTTTCACATAAGGATTCATTTAAGACGGCCAGTAGTATTCTGTGACCTTTGTTGTCATAGTTACAGGGATGAGAATGTGGGTAACATGACGCTTCTCCGATTAATTGGTTTTTAAATGGTGAAAATTGAGTTTGCATCTTCCTTTCTTTTCCTCCTCTTCCAGAAAATACTGTCCATTGTATAAAGGTGTATGAGGGCCACAATGAAAGGAAAAAAAAACATCATTGCCTTTTGAAAGGTTCTCACCTTTAATTAACTCAAGATTTGGATTGCTCACAAGACTTAGAAATTTGGAAAACAAAAAAGAATTGTTCCTTGCAAACGGGAATAGGTGAAAATCAGAGTTTGTACTCATAATATGAGGATTTCATTCTCGTATTTATTTTTCTCTTTATTTTACAGCATTTGTTTTGCAAGTGCCCCAACCGAGCCCACCTCCTGTCTGTTATTAATAGGCCTTCATCATATTGATTTTCTCTCAATAAATTCAAAGCATTTGACTTCTGCAAAGGTACATGCACTTCTGCTGTATGGGAACATCATTTTTCATCCAGATGACTGAGAGGACCAGATGACTCTATGGATCCAAAGTCCTGAGGCTGGCTCACTGAGGTTACAGGAAATCATCCAAGAGGCCATTTGCTTTGATTGAAACTTGCCCTGTTTGCCTTGAGTGAGAAGATAAGACTGAGTCAAAGGCTTCCTCAAAGGCTTCAGCCCACGGCAAAGACGACCAGTTGCTACACACATACGGTCACCTTATCAGAAATGTTTTGCGGCACCATCCTGAAACATACACACACATCCTGAGTGCTGTAAATCATGGTTTTACACCATGGACCGTTTTCTTGTAAAGAAATGTTTGGACGGTCTGGCAAAGAAATAATTAAAAGTAGATGACTAAATATACTATAACTCTCCATGATGCTGAATATAGTTGAGCGGGTCCCAACATGGGGTCATCTTTTTTTCTTTAAAAAAAAAAAATCTCAAAAGGGTTGTCTTTCAATCAGGGTGGATCTGCAGAAGCAGTTTTGAGCCTGTCGCGATATACGGAGAGCAGGTTACGCCTGCACCAGAACTAGCAATAAACCCGTAACTTTAGTAAGACTGCCGCTATTGATGATGAAATTCAGCTTTCTTATAAGGTACTTGGAACCTTCCTCCGTCTCATTATGACCCTGTTTCTCTTTCGCTGTGCCTTGGTCAAATGAAGGGTTGGTTCGTGGTGCCATCTTGTTGCGCAGGAGTACGTTGATGTCCCGGTGAAAAGGTCAATGTTTTGAAAGCAAAATACGCCTTATTACTTTATGACACACACCTCGAACATTGGATGTAACAAAATAGAACAATCTGTATTATTGCTGAGAGAGAGAGAGAGAGAGAGAGAGAGAGAGAGAGAGAGACGGCATTTACTGTATGATTTGTGTCCTTGAGACATCTTACACAGATGCACGTTCTGTACAGTAATATCTGGGGTTTTAATGATGGAAGCTTTCTGGGTGATAAGAGAACGCAACCAAACGTTCAAAGGTTGACGTGTGTGAAATTGACCTCTATCACTAGAGCATTAAATTAAAAGTAGGACAGAAGGGGAATTGTCTTCCAAATCACTTTGTGCAGCAAATGGCACTTTTCTCACAGAAGAAAATATTTTGATATCTTAATGAAACTTCATTTTACCACCTTTTGAATAGATTTGCAAACTGTTTGGGATTGTTTGAATGACCTTCATGACGTATTTTATAAGACATTAAATTAAAGCATATGTATTGCCGCCATGCTTCAGTGTGCAATTATGTGCTTCAAAAATTTGAGTGATTAAGAGCTGCTCCCTTTCTGTTTGCCATTCTACTGACAACAATGGAATGACTTGACTAAAAATGACATCAACGTCAAAAATAATAGATCATGGAGTTATTTTAGTCGTAACAACTTGTTCATCATGCCTTCAAAAAGTTTTATAAGGGCTAGTAGATGCATATTCCCGACATGTTGTCAGCTGTTGAATCAAGCGCTATATTTGGTTTGTTCGTATGTTTGGAATAAAATACAGTATTGCAATCTGGTTCAGACTTGTCTTGGTCATGACACCTTCAATCAAATAATCTAGCCTCATAAAACGTCTGAAAAGCGGAATTAGACATCAGCTGTAGCACATCACTACACCAATAGCTATGTTGGACAGTGCCATTTGCCAGCCACACTGCCACTGGCAACTAGCCATTTGGCTTGTGTCATTGCACGATCGTCTAGTTTATCCATCTATCCATTTTCTACTGCTTATCCTGTTTGGGGTAATGGATAAGCTGGAGCCTGTCCAACCTCATCTTTGGGCAAGAGGCACCGTACACCCTGGAATGGCCACCAGTCCATCACAAGGTACATGCTGTATCGACAAACTATTCACTTTAACATTCAAATTCACACCTATGGTCAATTTAAAGTCTTCACTGAACGTGAACTGCATGTTTTGGAATCAGAAAGTACCCCACAGGAATACAAGCGAGCACGGCACGAGCATGCAAAGAGCACACGGAAAGGGGGCGGGAGATTCAAATGCAAAATCTTTGACTGGGAAACGAGGATGCTAACCACCATTCTGCTACCTTATGAACCAAATGAATACAACAAGGTCAACTGATTTGCATTCACAAAATTCACATTGCAGTGATTTGAAACCTGTACAATACAGTGTAAAAGATAAAAATCACCATTAGTTTGGAAGTGTTCTTCCACTCTGGTTTTTAATACGGTAGACAAACCCAGGAAGTACTTTGTAATTTCAAAAATGTAAAAGTTTATTTCTGTACTGTGTTTTTGTTTGTGTCGTTTCTTCTTAGAGCGTTTGAATATTGTACTTTTAATCGTGTGGAGTGGATTGAGTTACCCTATGCATTTATATAATTTATACACCATATGCATCACAAATTTGAATGTTTTTCACCTCTCGACCAAACTCCTTTAGACTCACGATTCCAGGTGTCACTCCCTTGTTGCTCTCGCTACTCGTCCGTCCTTTTCCCTACAATTCGACATCGCAGGAAGAGTGATCGATCAATTATAATGATATTATTAATATTATCACCCACTGACGACAACCATGAGTGAATGATATGAACTCCGACTTCATAAAACCCGTTTCATATTTATGTAAATAGCCAGGAGCTTCACATTCATTGCAGACTAATTGAAAGGCTATGATTAATAGCATGGGACTTTCTGCTGTTAGCTCAAACCGAGGCCGCAGCTAACTATAATTGTAATAACTACCAGCAATGATGGAGGCTTATAGTCTTCAAAAACCTTCTTGTATGCACGATACTTTGCGCTCTTTTCCTCACACCTGTCTGCTAACAAGTCATGCATCAAATGTCCAGTACACTTGAGGCAGGTTAAGGGGGAACCATAGTCAAATGAAAAACATGTATTCGATTTTCACTAATAATTTGTTCAAGTGGAATAGATTGGAATTGGATAACGAACCATGACAAGGGCTCTCTGCCTAGCAGTATGGAGTGAAGGAAATCAATTAATTTATGATCATTATATAAGTAATTAATTACACTCCTTCCTTCAGATTATTTTCCTCATGCTGCTTTTAGTCGGCATACTCAGCACTCTCTGCTACCCAGACCGAACAGAGAGAGGCATGTACCAATGTCAGCATGGTTGCAGTGAAAACAAGGACTGGATTTCTCGTGGTGTTTTCGAAATCAATAAGTGGATTTCCGCGTTCACATTTCGAGAGTCCAATTCTGTCTGGAACCTTCCGGAAACCCAGACAATTATTACTAATATGACAAAGTAAGTGCTATGCGCTCTTCTTTTCATTGTTGTAAATTTGGGCCTGATAGATTCTTCCATCTGCCATATAAATTAATGCTGCCCAGAAGAATAACATCGTATCGAAAAAGGCAACTGATAGGTATTTTCCTGTTCTTACATGACTGCCTTGCTTCCAGTAGGAAAGGTAAAACACAGATTTCAGTGGCTTCCTTTGGAAAGAACTTTCTGAATGTGAGCTATTGTATTTTGGATGGGTTTTTGGGTCCCTGAAATGAATGCAGTAGAAAATGGATCATGTGGGTATTTATTCTGAGAGAAGAGAATGACGAAGTTGGTATTTTTGTCAGAGAAGTAGAGCCCTTCGAACTTCATTTCTGTGGCGAACAAAGGAAATAAAATACAAAAAAATATGAGGGTTTTTTTGTATTCTTTGCAATAAGGAGCACTTTTTGAGAAATACCTTGTTGTTGCTCCCAGAGACCCCAGTTAATGTGTTTTGGAGAACAAGCAGGTGAGCAGCAAAGGATGAGGAACCTTTGAACTATGCCATAATAATGAACAGTTATTTATAAAGTTCCGCTGGCTTATAATTTGCCTTGTACATTGACTCATATTTCTCACTGCGAGAATATGCATAATCTTTCCCCATGCAGCCAAATTGAATACTTTTGGCTCATTGTTCACTAGGCGTCGTGTAGACGTCATCCACTTGTGGGAGGAAGCACCATGTGGTTGCAAAATAATAATTATTAGAACAATAATAAATCCAAATGTGATGTGGAGCGATGCAGATTTGTGTAGAAGGGAAGCTGAGCTGGTTTGGACAGAAAATAAGCACAGTCCGGGGCGGGGAAAAAAAAATGCAAAGGCTTTGTGTTGCTTTCAATTTGACGAATGAATGTGACACTCGTAGGCTTGATTCAAGAAAACATTGCAACTATAGTTGCAATGTTTTCTTGAATCAAGCCTACGAGTGTCACATATATATATATATATTTTTTTTTTTAAATGGTTGATGTCCTTTCCATTGATGTTTATGAATGTGTAATGTGTTTTGTATTAGCCATTGAAAATCTCTAAATTGTTAGCCTAATAGCATAAATATCCATGTCATTTTGGGAAAAATTTCAGAAAGCAAATAAACAGTAATATGCAGTGACTTTCATGGCTGATGAGGCACTGACATTAGAGTTAGAGTTACAAATGTGTGAGCCAAACTGCACCTTTAGGTGGGTGCAGTTTTCAGTCGTGTCGTCGCACTAGTGGACGCGTGTTTTGTACAGACGGGTGGAGCTGTCAACTGATCAACATCTGTATGTCGGCTCTGATAGTGGGGTAACGTACCACTTCGACAGGGCAAACCAAAACATACTAGGGAAGTTTGGCAGGGTCCCCTGTTAGAAGGAGTTTCAACTCCCGCCTCAGGCAGAATTTCGCCCACATTCTGGGGTACGCAGGGGACATTAAATCCGAGCTGCCCATGTTCCGTGCCTCCATTGTTGAGGAGGTGAAGCGGAGCTGTAGTCATAAGGGGGTCGGTGCCTGTCATGGAGAAAATCTCCAAACCATTTGATGACAGTGAGGGATGCCATCAATCTGAGGAAGTAGTCCTACGTGGCCTGTGGGACACTGGAGGCAGCTGATGGTTACTTGCAGGTCAAACGGAATATAGCTTTAGCGGTCACTGAGGAAAAACCTCAGACATGAGAGCAGTTCGATGAAGCCATGGGGAACAGCTTTGGATGGCTTTGAGAAAATTCTGGTCCACGATCCGGCTTCTCAGGAGGTGGAAGCAGTGCAACATCGACACTGTGTATAGTGGAGATGAGGTGCTGCTGACCTTGACTACGAAAGTTGTGAATCGGTGGAGACAATACTTCGAAGACAATAATTCCACTGACACGCCTTCCTATGAGAAAGCAAAATCAGAGAACTTTGAGACGGGCTCTTCTATCTCTGGGGTAGGTTGGTTAAAATGAAATCTTCCCCGAGTTCCTAAAAGCTCTGGTAGGTGGTGAGATTGTCCTGACATGCCTCAACAACAGGGAACAGTGCCTCTGGGTTGGCAGGGACACTCCTCAGCCTCCCTAGTAAGGTATATTCAGTGTGCTGGAGAGGAGTGTCTGTTGGGAAGTCCAATTTCAGATTCAAAAGGAGCATTGGACCAGTTCTGGACTCTGAGCAGATTTCTGCAAGTTGAGGAGTTGAGGGGTCCGGTTTGGTGACTGTGGACTTACATCGCTGCTTTTTTTGCAGATTATGTGGTTCAAATGGCTTCATCAAGCCACAACTTTCAGCTCCCACTGGAACAGATTTGTGATGTGGTTCACATGAGAATGAGCATCTATCTCCAAATCCGAGGTCATGAATTATCCGTAACATTACATACAAATGTCAAATCCATTACCCTGACTATGGAAAAGTAAAGTGCATGCAAATGTGTTATGCCTGAACACATTTGGAAACATGAAGAGAGAGAGAGAGAGAAACCTCCACAACCCAGTTTCTGAGGGATTGCACAATCCGAGGTGAGATAGGCGGCTCGTTGCTGCACTTCATGTTGTGCACATGTATTTGAACGGCCATTTCGCCCACTCGATTTTGGACATCATTAGATTATTAAAAATCTAAATCAATATGAACCACAGACAAGAGAACAAAATATTTTGATATTTGACTCGATCATTAATTATTTATTTTTTACCAATCAATGCAGTTGAAGCCCTGCCTTCCGTGATCACACGTCAGCAAGAAGAAGAGTCCAGTTGCATCGATTCTACCTTTGTCAATGAACAGCAGGGAATCTACACAGACATGAAGTTAAAAAAAACAAAAACAACATATATATATATATATATATATATATATATATATATATATATACTATTTACATTCATATATTTTATTGATTTTTGTCACAGGTGAGTTAAAAAGGACCGATGTTATACTATTAGGCTAAGAGAATAAGTCCACAAGATATTGAAGTCAAATGTCAATGCTTACTCTACTTTTCCGTATAAATATGATCAACCAAACCATCATCTCACTATCTCTCTTTTACCCTAGATTGTTTTTGCACTTTATTTATGTTACTCTTAGCCCCGAGCCTGTTATTCTTCCATTTTTGGCTTGTAAATAATGAATGCTGTGTGAGTGTGTCAGGGTGGAGTTTGGCTCAGGGGCTTGCAGGCATGGCAGCACGATAGAGTAAAAGAAGGAATGAGGCACCGAGAGCAGCTCGCTGACCAAGAGGCTAAGCCAACATTGGGCAACTTGACAAAAAAGAGATTAATTGCCTCAGAGAAAAGAGGAAGAAACCATGGAAGAACGTAGCAAAACTCAGGGCTGTGACTACTGTCTGGCAATGATACGGACTTAAAAACATTTAGCTCGAGCTGTCCTTTCTTGCGCATAGGCATGCATGAACTGATTAAGCCTCCTCGGATGAGAGGCGAAACGTCTTCTCAGACAACCAGAACAGACCGGTTTACGATCGATTCAATTCGCTGAGAAGACAATGACCTGGATGAATGAGAATATTCATCGGGATAAAAGCATTTAGGTGTTGGAAAAACTGTTAACAAAGCCAAGTTAACATGTTGGAGTCGACCTGAAACACACTCCCCTGCTATGAAGTGAAATTAACAGCGCCTTCCTCGTGTCGCATTTGTCATCAGATGACTATTTGAAAGGTACATTGTAAATAAAGTTGTGATTG
This sequence comes from Hippocampus comes, assembly GCF_001891065.2. Taxonomy (NCBI): domain Eukaryota; kingdom Metazoa; phylum Chordata; class Actinopteri; order Syngnathiformes; family Syngnathidae; genus Hippocampus; species Hippocampus comes. Next base: position 3,931,287 of record NW_017805824.1, read on the forward strand.
GTCCAGAAAACATAACTGTATTCAACTCTTCGATTGAATTTTGCTGATGCAGAACATCACACAAAAACGATGACAATATTCAGTTTTACTAATCATACCCAGTGAGATGCGCTATTCTTTCTTTTAGTATACCGGTACATAAGAATTATTGTAAATGTGAAAAACTGCAAACAAAAATAGATTATCCCCCCCCCCAAAAAAAAAACCCATCAACACCAAATGTATTTGTAAAAATATATATATAATACACACAACATAATAAAGTACAACACACCAATGTATTATTATTTATTTAAATTCTGGATTAAAAAAAACGTAACATGAAAAAACCCTTAAACCATAGCATCCATTGCTTCTTCATACAGTGGTGTTTTAAGAGACAAGTGACCTAACGTGACCTGAATTTCTCGAGATATTCGCCATTTGTCTTTCAGCTGATTCTTTGTTTTTACTTGTGAGTGCAAACTTGATACAAGTGCTGCATGATGGCAATACACTCGAAGCACTTCACAATCACCAGCAGTTTGGAAAATCTTCATTCAAGAACGAGGCTTTAATCTGTTTAATGTCACTCCCAGTCCAAGTTTATGGTCTAACTAAACATACAACAAAGAGAATTAGAATTACACATTGTGTATTTAAAACAACCAAACAACTTTGCCTTAAGAATTTTGAAGTGGGCACTCGGAGCCTGCCTTCCACCCTTGATCGTGCAACGTGTGTGACAAGACCCAGCCTCCACCCACAACTGTGCCATGGCCATGTGGGTGATTTTAAAAAATATATTAAAGATGTAGATAATAATAATAATAACAATAATAATAATAATAAATTAAAATACTTGATTTCTACAATGGTGGCAGCACGGTGTTTGACTGGTTAGCACATCCGCCTCACAGTGCAGAGGTGCAATGTTTGATTCCAGCTCTGGCCTTCCTGTGTAGAGTTTGCACGTTCTCCCGTTCCTGCGTGGCTTTTCTCCGGGTACTCCGGTTTAGTCCCACGAACATGCATGGCAGCTTTAATGGAACACTCTAACTTGTCCCAAGGTGTGAACACGAATGGTTATTTTGTCTGTGTGTGCCCTGCGATTGCTTGGCAATCAGTTCAGGGTGTACCCCACCTACTGCCCGAAGACAGCTGGCTCCAGCACACCCGTGACCCCTGTGGGGATAAGCGGATTAGAAAATGCATGGATGGATGGATGGATTTCTATAATGATTCAATGATGCATGCTGTTGTCATATTTATGAAGGATATGACAACCATACATGTCTGTGGAGCACTGAATCTGTCTGCCTGCACCTCAATCACATCCACCCAAATCGTGTTATGCCACTTGCGCCACAACTTAGACCTCCTCCGAGTTGGTCTCGGGTCAAGTATCCCTTCAGTCTCCAAATTTTCAGGTGAAAACGGCCTCGGTCCACCAGAACGGCCAGAGTGGCGCAGTGCAGTCTGTCAAATTTCCAAACACGCTAAAGTAGACTTGCCCCTGCACTAAATGAAGCTACGCCAGTTTTTACGCCCGAGCGGACATGCACTGTCTATGAAAATAGAGCGCTTACACTTAGACTGTATGCGTGAAGTTACTTTGCAGCAAGTGGAATGCTGCAGAATCACCACTGGAAGCAGTCTTGGCAGTTGAGCTGCTTTTGGCAGGAAACCATTTCTCTTCCAGGTATTGATCTTTGGCAAGAAGCTGATAGCTGAGCTGCAACCATCTTGGGAGCTCAGTCCCAGTCTTCCCTGTGCTGACAGGCCCAGACCTGCGTCATTATCACAGCGCTATGCATTGGCAGTCAGGCTGCACTCTCCCCTCTCTCACTTTGTGATAAACTACTGACGGGACTGTGGGCAGATAGCTTTTTCAGTATACATCAGCTCCAAAAAGCACATCAATTATTCAACCCCACAGTGCCTCATTGTAATTACTTTGCATTGATGGGCTGCCAGCCATCACAAGCAGAAGTCAATGAAATCAGCAAGGAGATGCAGAAACTGTACTCCTGTGGCATTTTCAATCGCAAGCCTTGGAGGTTGTCCTTGTAGCCAGCGGGATGTTGAAGCATAGAGACAAAAAAATAGCCGGACAAAAGCAAATGAATTACAACAAAAAAAAAAGTATGAGTCACAATGACAGCTGTGATGGATGGTAAGATCATCCAGCATAATAGAAGTATTGTCTCTCATCTTTGTACATTAATTTTTAATGGGACTAAATCTCAGATGTGATGTGCTTGTCATCCTAATGCCCACTAGTGCTTAATAGTCGCAGAACAAATTGAGGGAAAATACAATAAAAACAAACAGAATTGTCAAAAGTCATCAACAAAGAGTGGAAGATGATAAAAGTGATATATATACAGACAAACACGGACAATTTGTCAAAAATCGTGCTCGGAATCAAAACTCACCCAGTTAATCAATGTCTTCCTGTTTAGCTTTCACACAACTCTCTCCTTGCTTTCACTTTCACAAATCCTGCGCAATCTCCCGGTAGTTCAGATTGGTGGTTGATCAGTCAATGCACGAGCAAGTCAGAAGAGCAAACAGTGGGTGAGAAGTCAGAGTGACACCTGACTTGCACAACTTGGCTTTCATCACACAAGCAAAAGTCCACTCAGCGTGGGAAGGGAAACAAAAAGAAATGAAGGTGACTTACCTGTGAGCCAGGGTAATGCCTGATTGAGCTATAACAAATCAACAGGAGAGAAGAAAGGGCAAGGGCGGAAAGGGAATAGAGACTTGGCGAAAAGACTTGACTCTGAGCGCTTTCCAAGCGATGAACTGCGCAATGTGAAATTCCATGTACAGTTAGCTGTTTATGTTTGATATGTCATCATTATACTGCCTTTATGTAATCACATATAGTGCCCAATAAAGGGGCACTGTGGAAGAAAAGGCTCAGTCAGGCAGTGTTGAGCTACGGAGACACACGCTTCTCTTACCGTGTCTTACTGTATGTTTATTGTTTGTTAGTGATTAAAACAGTCTTCAAAAGCATGAACAGACTAAAGTGGGTCACTAAAGACCTGGATAAAATACAGTAGATGCGTGTAAGAGAAGTCAGCAGAACACTGCAGGAACAAACTCCTTGAGTGGCGATGGCCACTGCAGCTGCCCAGTGCCAAGCACAGAGAGAAACGTGAGGCCCGCTGACCTCTCTGATCCGCATGAGGAGTTGTGCTTGTTTGAAGGTAATATCTAATAATTGGGTATTCTTTTTGGGAGTTACAATGTAATGTGCTCATAAAAGCTTTTGTTAACTGTAGTGTTTCCAGACTGTCATGTGCGTCACCTGTCAAGTGAAATGTTCCCGATGAAAACACGGTGAACCAGTTTCCAGTTTTGAACAATTTGAAGAAAATAAAACGTGACGGCATGATCAATGATCAGTACCAGTATTGGCGAGTTCTGAAATATAAGTACTCGTACGATGTCTGAAAACAGTGGGATTGGTGCATCCCTCACTCAGAGACGTCGATTGGATGGGCTCCGTGCAGATACACTTTCTTCATCAACCTGTCCTTGGTCCCTGTGTTTACTCGGCACAGTGTTCTCATTATGTGTCCAACATGCACAAAAGAGACAACCTCATTACCCTTTCCAAGGTACCAACTCACACAGCTGGTGTATTATGCTATATTCTTTTAGCATTGCTGAATACTGGTACAGAAGCAAATAATAGGAATCTCCTCTGCCAGAGCCAGCAGGGACTTCCAGTGTTTTCAAGAGATAAGGAATGTTTGGCTCCATTCACACCAGAAACAGACTGAAACAAATTGATCCCCTCATTCTCTCGGTCAGTTGTTTGTAAGAGATCATCATGTTGAAAACTTCCACTTCAGTGAGCGCAGATAGCCTCACCAGTACCCAAGCATTTATTCTGAGAGCTAATTTGCAGTTTTTTGCTTATTCTTTGAGAAATATTGGCGATAAAAACGGAGCATTCGTCCCAATGAGACTGATGTGCAATGCCTTACAGGAGGGGACATTGTTTTTTGGCAGGCAATTAGGCTTTTGTGTGTGTGTGTGTGTGTGTGTGTGTGTGTGTGTGTGTGTGTGTGTGTGTGTGTGTGTGTGTAAGGGGAGGGGGGGATTATTTTACAGAATGGGAAAAGCTTTGTAAGCAAAATGAGTGCAGTTTTGGAATTACTGTTGTCTGACTTTTTGTCACAAATCTTGATTTGATTTCAGAGCTAACCAAGTGACAGTAACCTCTCCCCCTCCCCCAACAGAGATCGAAACTGCAGGTTTGAAACAATTTAACAAGTATTAAGCAAGTGCGGAGCCTTGAAAGGCTCTAAGGAGCAACTCCTTGCAAGCCAAAGATCTTCTTACCTTCTTTTCCCTTTGTTTCAACATGTTCCATCAGATAGTGAGCTGTATTCAGCCAGAACTAGAGTACCTAGTTTCATAAGCAAGTTCAATCTGCCAGTTTTGACAAAAGCATATTTTCCTTCCTTTTTCAGAAACTCTTAATCTGAGCTATGTCTCTTGAAAACATGGCCATTTGTCCGGTAACAAGACCAATATTTCCCTTCGGGGGCTTGGGAATTTATCACCGATAGTATTTATGGAGAAGTCCCAGTTGGCGATGAAAGCAAATGAACACACAAACACACGTAGAGCGAAGGGTAAGAAATGCTAATTCAGACACACAGGAGGGAGGTGTAAATCCAGGCCTCATTGTGAATTCAGTACGGCGCCTGTATCGTGCAGCGGTGAGCCCCTTTATTCAATTGAGGTACCATCCATCCTGGTTATGGCAATAAGAAGGCACGTACAGGGAGCTCCCACAGCAACCTTAGACCCACTCCAACACACGAGGGCTGATTGCACAGACATGAACCAATAGTAGAGGATTACTAAGACTCATTAGGACACTAAAGGCCTGATACAAATCTCTAAAGGGTCATTATAGGCAGCTCCGCGATGATAAAGTTTCCCTTTTGGCATTGCGAGTATGCGCGCGTGTTCCTGACAATACCTGGGTGCGAGTGGGTGAGCCAATTGTGGCTTGTATGTTTGCTCAATCCATTGTCTGTCCTAAAAACACTCCAAGAATTCTAAAAGCAAGCAGAGAATAACAACAGTAAAAGCCCTTCTGATCGACAGAAAACATTTCATGTTATCCTTGCCTTTCATCCAATGAGAAATGTGATAGGCCTAAGCCCCCCTCTGACCTGAAAAGGTATAAAGACAGTGACATGAGTGAGAGTAATTACTTTGTGTGATGTCTTGTCGGACCACATCAGAGGGAGAAGGCATTTACTGTGTCCCTGCCTCAACCCATAATGTGCAACGGTAAGGCAAAAACTTGCACAGAAGGCACAATCAAAGAGTCTTTCCTGGAGGGTGGTTGAAGCGTTAGAAATCATATGTAGTTGAGTGTATAGAACCGATACACTTCACGAAAGAGACGTGCCAACCTTGTCTGTTTGCTGAACTTGGCAAACTTGAGAGTTGGTTTGTCGGTGTGTCATACAAATCCACATTTGAAAGTGTGAGAAAATGACCCCAACAAAACGCATTTCAGCTAAAAGGTAGAACAAGCCGTTATTAGTAAGCCTGAAGAGGAAAACTTCATGTCTACATATGCACCTGTAAATATTACGAACAACTCTCTTCACACTTGACGGGTTTCATTTGGTTAAAAATAACTGTTATGTGACTCCTCTGGTAATACGCTTTGTTTGGTCAAGTGTGAAGGCATCAATAAAACCCTGACGAGTACCAAGCAAGTGCACCAAGAGCACTGAAAGAGGCGGAGAGCATGGAGAATCACAAGCAATTTAAATAGTGAGGGTAAGTGGTTTAGGAAATGGATGGATGGAACCAATACTAGATCTTGCCATCTTCTATATCTATCCATCCATCATCCATCCATTATTTTTTTTTTCCTCAATGTATCCGGAATTGGATCATGGGGGCAGCAGCAGACATGTCCTGGGATGTATGACATGTCGGGAACATCTCACCATGGAAGAGTCTAGGGGTATTCTAATCAGATGACCCGAGCCGCCACTTCTGGCTCCTCCTGATGCGGACAATCAGCCGCTGCGCTTTGAGCCCTTCACATTGCATCTCTCAGGGGAAGCCAGAAGCTCTGGGGAGAAAACACATATGGGCCACTTGTATTCATGATCCGGTTCTTTCGGTCATGACACGTTAGCTTGTGACCATAAGTGAGGAGACCTGAATCAACTATCTCCTTCTTTACCACGACAGACCAATACCAAGTCCGCATCGCTGCAATTGCTGTAATAATCCGCCTATTGATCTCCCGCTCCATTCTTTCCTCACCCGTGAACAAGACGAAGATACTTGAACTCCTCCAATGGGGGCAGGATCTCATCCCCCTACCTGAAGAGGGCCCTCAACACTTTTTTGACTGTGGACCATGGCCTCATATTTGGCTTCACACTCGGCTGTGAACCACTCCATCCAGCGAGAGTTAAAGAAGCTATCAGAACCACATTCTGTGAAAAAAGCAGAGGAGTAATGCTGAGATCCCCAAACATGACCCCCTCAACACCTTGGCTTTGCCTAGAAATTCTGTCAATAAAAATATAAACAGAATCTGTGACAAAAGATAGTCCAACTCTGACCACAAACAAATCAGACTTACTGCCGGAAATGCGAAGAAGCTATCAGAACCACATTCTGTGAAAAAAAGCATAGGAGTAATGCTGAGATCCCCAAACATAACCTCCTCAACACCTTGACTTTGCCTACAAATTCTGTCAATAAAAATATAAACAGAACCTGTGACAAAAGATAGTCCAACTTTGACCACAAACAAATCAGACTTACTGCCGGAAATGCAGACCAAACTTTGACATTGGTCATATAGGGGCTGAACAGCCAGTGTCATGGAGGTGGGTAACCTGTACTCCCAGTGCAGACTCCACAGGACCGTGTCCCTTCAAAACATTTTTCCATGTCCCCAAAACACATGAGTGGTTGAGCCAACACCCATGCACCAAGCAGAACCCTGCAGAGTGTGAAAAACTATCGCACTTTTCCGGAGCCAGCACGAAACACAACACTGTTCCTCCAGAATCTGACAAAAATAAATATTACAAATGACAAACAGTTTTGCTCTTTTGGATTGTCTCTACAAGTCATCTATATAAATGGAAGTAATCTCAGCATGAGGTCAACTTTTTCCCAATTTGGAAGAAAAAGAAAGACTTATAGTTTCTTTACCTTGAATGCACCATATTTAGCTAAGATTTTGATTCATAGCAGTTTAACGATTGGGTAGATTCTTGTGTGTATATGTCATCGTCTTGCATATCTCTCTGCTTTTATGGCTCATGGTGATAGGGCATGCCCCGCCTACTTGCACTGCAGTCATACTGGCAGATATCCGATTTATATCTGCTGTTTGAAAAGCGCATACACATATACACTTAGAGGACTTAATTGGATGAGAAAATAGCAGACGCCACTCTTTTTTTTTGTCTTTCAGGTGAAAAATAAAACATCCAAACTGAACTGCACGAGAGTAAAAAAATAAATCAAATCTGAGTTGTGCTATGTTAACCGTGTTGTGTATATCCAACTTAAGTGAGCCAGGATGCAGACGTAAAGAGAGTTTTAAAAAATGTAATAAAGAAACAATAAAATAATCAGGATTTCAGAGCTTCTAGAGGCCTACTGACATTCTCGGTTACCTCGCTCCGCCATCCCTTACCTGTTTCTCTCCCTCCACTGATGTCATGGCCCAATGAGGTCTAATTTTTCATTTATTCCTTCTCAAACTGCTATCTACCTGATACTGTACGTGCATTTGAATGGGCAGACACTTGCAACGTGACAAACAAATAATACCACTTCCACAAAATAGTACAAAACATGATTATTTCGAATGAAGTGTAGCTTGTGTGTTAGAGAGCACCAATGTGAGCTCATGGTGTCTTGCCTCAGTTAGGATCACACTGAGCTCCTGGCCCGCTGCCTCCCCCTCCAATCTGCACTCATGACAATGCCAAGCAATGTCACACAATCTTTCCTTATGCTCTCCTCACCGGTTCTACCAGCTGGTTCTTACTCATTCTCTCTATTTTTGCATTTTATCTCTAATTCTCTTTTGGCCTGTGAGTCCCTTTCCATGTATCGTAATTAGGATATTCATGGACTGAATTTGAGTGTTCAATTTTCATACAAGAACAAGATACAAGATGAACAGAGATTCCCATTCTGTGGTTAACATTTGAGGATTTGTCACCATTTGATTTTGATTAGCACAGAAATGGGCCTACTCCAGTTTGAATTCGGACCAAAAGAAAAATAAGAAATCGGCAGTGATGAGGGACTCGAGTCACTTGACTTGACTTGAGTTTCTACTTCGCAATGATACGAACACTGGTTTGACACAAGAACACATACGTAACATACCTAGGGGTGGGGTGGTTTGTAAAAACTGGATGAACCGTTCTTTTGGACTGCTGCGTTTCCGTTCGGATAGTCATGAACCCCCACCCCCCATCCCCACCCTCTATTTAATAACAAGGTGAAGCAAAGTGCACTCCAAAGGAGTTTCTATGCACTGAAACATAGATTCCCAGGGGTGATTACAAAACAAGCCAAGGTGCATTTTGCGGCGAGAAAAAAACATTTTTGTATTCAAGGATGATCATTTTGATGAAAGACAATAGCAACATGCAAAGTGTGAAACTCAAAGAAGCTAGATAGGTTAGCTCAATAGTTAAGTTCACCAATTGTTGGATCAAATCAAATAATCAAATCACCGCAACATATGTTGTGACTGAGCAAGATTTTATGATGTGACTTACAACATGCTACAACCAAGTAATTACTTGACTTGCTTGAAATTTTGGTGTCGACTCGACTTGACTTTCCTCTCAACCACAGCGCAAACATACAGTGCATTGAAAACACACACAGCTAAAAATAAGTGCAGCGAAACTGAACTGCATAAAAAAAGGCATACAAACATAAATATATAAATATTAACAAATAAAACAAGAAATAGCAAACAACAGGCAACAAAGTCCACTTGTGATTATTGTGATTACTGTATTGTCACTTAAGATTTGTGACCTGCACATTTGCGACTTACCAATGGAAATCAGTGGTATCGAACATCACAACTAGCAAGGCATCTTTTTGTTAGAATACTTAGTTCTGTGTTTACTCATGTTGGAAACATAGAATACACCTACTTAGTCCTTTGGTACAAAAATAGCCTTTGAACAGGGAGGAACAATACATCCATCACCATATCAAGAGAGCACAGAAGTGTTGTTGCTCGTCAGACAGTGATTGTGTTTCTGTCTACAGCTGCCAAACACTTAGATGTACTGACTGGCAAAAGTAATACTTAAGAGTGAAGGGGGGAGGGGGGGACTACTATCTGTTAGCCTCATCTTGTACTGGGAAGTCTGGTGAAAGGGGAGAATGGAAGGGGGTAACAGACAGAAAGAAGTGAAGAGAAAGCAGGAACATGCTCCTCCAGGTCCTCATGAATATGCAAACCAGACAGGTCAAGCTGACATCAATAACTCTCCTCCCCAAGGAAAGGAGCAACCGCCTCTGGTGCTTTCATCCACTAAAGGTGGATTTGTGTGGCATTTATGGATATACTGAATATGTGTGAAAAGAGAGAGGGAGAGTGGTGTTTTGTCATGTTTTTAAAATTCTGAGAATAACTTAAAAAGCATCTATTACTCCCTTGTTTCCCAAAAGAATACACGAGTGGGATTTTCTCTGTGTTGTCATCTCTTCAGATGTAGAGTGACAACTTTAAAGTCTGACAACAGGCCTGTTCCAGGAATTTTGCTTCTGCGACACAACTTCCAAAACAATTGAACAAAGCATATCTCACCACAATGCCTTGTGGTGGTCCAAGACAAGAGGGAAACATTTGGTTGAGATTTTACCCTTTGTCATTGGCCTACTACACACACGCAAAAAAAAAAGGGTCAAGTCAGGATCATTCTTTGTTCCTCTTATCACCATCTTGCCTGTCTTGATAAAACACTTTGTGCAATTCTAGTTCATCTGTCATCCTTACAGTCGATCACTGCACAGTTTTTGCCGCAGCTGAGTAAACAAAACAAGTTGTAAACCATCTTCAACCTCTTTGACTTTGTGCAGAACAACTTTTAGTTCATGGGGATAAAGTATGAGGGGAATTATAATGACCCTGCAGAGATAAAAGTATTAGGACACCGTTAGGAAACAGGAAATGAAACTGGCTATAACATGGAATTTCCACTCTTCTTGTCAGATGTGCCACAAGACATCAACATGTGTCTGCGGGGATTTGTGTCCATTTGTTTTGCGGGACATATGTGAGAGATCACTAATGGTGGACTTGAGAGATGGCTTGGCTCACAATGTTTGTCACAGTCATGCTGACAAAGAAAAGAGCCATATCCTGGCTGGAACGGATTAATGGGATTTCCATTCATTTCAAAAGGAAAAGACGATTTGGGTTCAATTGTGGTCACAGAGCTAATTAAGCTCCAACCCCAAGGCACCACTGTAATGTAGTTGCTTTTCCTTAAATATATTAACACACTGATGAAATCGAAAGTACCAAACATAATGCAACATTCTGACAACTGCTTTAAATTCTTGCAATATAAATATATTTTAAAAATAGAGGCGCAGCAACTAATCCGTAATCAAATTTAACAATAATTATTTTGGATAGTCAAATAATCATTTGGATACTTTTGTTTTTTCACTTAAAATGTTCCAAATGCTCAGAATTACAGATTTTCCAGGAAATATTCTCATATAAATGTAGTCCTCCATTAAAGCAGACTAATTATCTTTGAGTGAAATGAAAATGAAAAATTAGGTTTTACTTTGGGGAACAATAATCAACACTTGTTGCATATTTTCTGTGATGTAGTACCAACCAAACCAGTAATTAAAGTCCACCCTAAACTGGTTGCATATATTAATTATTCATTCACAATTATTAGAACTTTTTATAGTAAAACATGCCACCCACCCAAGAAGAGAGCAGAGTCTCTTGACCAATTGGTAACTGCAAACCTTTACAGTACCCACTAAATAGTCTTTGAAACTAGTTTCACGATAATGAATAAAGCATAGCTTTGAAACCTCTTCCTGTTATTTTTCTTGTATTAATTATTTTCTACATTTTGCAATCTTTTCATTTGAATTTCACCATTGGACCCCTTTCTATCTGCTTATTTGTAGTTGTAGCCAATTTCTCCTCGCAGACCATTAAAGTGTCGTATCTTGTCAAGTTAATGGAAATGCTGTGCTGTGCGGACTCGGGGCCTTTCTATTCGCCTATTCAAGCTCACAGCTTCCAGCTAATAATAGTGGGATCAGTAACTCCCCTTCTTAAAGTTAGCATAATATAAACGGCATCAGAATAAAGCCTCAGTCCCCTTCTCTGTCCTGTGGAGGTCACAAAACACATTTCATTATTTCCCTTTCATCCTTTAATCCTCTCCTACCTGATGTAAGCACTGCAGCGAGGCGTGCGCACACAAACACAGCAATGGTCAATGGGAACTTTTGGATCATAAATATTGATGTGCAGCATTGCTCCTTGGTGAAAGTGGATTTCTACATGCAGAGAAGCGAGGGCTGGGGCACAGAAATTGCAGGCTAGAGGACAAAAAGAGGCAAATGTGTGTCAGCATGAATGCTTGATTTTATTATCTTGATGACTAATTTGGACCAGGAGTGTGTCACCGAGTTCATGGAGATTTTCTGATTGCAACTCCACCCCCATCGGGCAATATTTTTGACGTGGTTTGGTTGAGAATAGTGTGGATCTTTGCGCTTGGTGAACTGTTTTCACTATTTTTGAATGGAAGCATCAAGCATTTAACTTCACATAGCATTCAACCTCAAATGACACCGAGTCTTAACAACTGTTGTCTCAATTTAACACTGTTGACCGTATGACATCATAAGCAAACCATAGAGATCACTCCGAACCATTTGTCAGAATCCCAAAGCAAGTGCTTGCAGCAGATGGTCGAGTGGCATGACCACTGGTCTCTTTATAGTGTAGTTTTTTTTGGCAAGAAATTAGGAATCAACCTTTACTTGGAGGGGAATTTCACTTTACAGCATGACTCAAAACTGAAAGGGTTTGATGCTTGAACAGCGTGGAACTTGAAGACATTTTAAGGAAAATATGGTCCAGATATCAAACAATTCAAGTCAAGTTGATTTATTTAGATCGTTATCACAAAAGCATCTCAAAGGGCTTCACAAGCACACAGTTATCAAAAATGAGGAGGAGAAGAAGAACGTCAGTAAAACAGGCCAAAATTTAGATGTCAAGGGCTGAGGAGAAAGGCAAGTCTAGAACCTGCTGGCTTCTTCGTTGCTCTCAAGAGTCTCGAAAAATATGTGAGCATAAGACTCTGCATAAAGCAGAAGGAAGCACTAAATCAGCAAGATAGGAAAGTGCTCAGCCATGTCCTATTTTATGAATATGGTAAGTAAAAAACAACCTGAATTTATTGTTCAACTAGAATGGTCCATATATTAGCAGGATTGTAATATATATATATATATATATATATATATCAAGAGTCTCGAAAAATATGTGAGCATAAGACTCTGCATAAAGCAGAAGGAAGCACTAAATCAGCAAGATAGGAAAGTGCTCAGCCATGTCCTATTTTATGAATATGGTAAGTAAAAAACAACCTGAATTTATTGTTCAACTAGAATGGTCCATATATTAGCAGGATTGTAATATATATATATATATATATATATATATATATACACACACACACACACACGGTATTTTTTTTTGTGTTTTT
>NW_017805824.1:3944461-4014693 GCF_001891065.2 Hippocampus comes
CTTAACAGCCCGTGTTTGTTTATAAAGTTGTCAAGTCTGTGAGAGAATAATTTTTCTAATATTTTTGAAAATTGTGGTAGCAGTGATATTGGTCTATAATTTGTGAATAATTTTTTTTCTCCACTTTTAAAAATTGGAATGACTTTAGCTATTTTCATTTTTGATGGAAAAATACCTGCTTGAAATGACAAGTTGCATATGTATGTAAAAGGTCGCACTACAATTTCTATGATCTGTTTTACTATTGTCATATCAATATTAAAACAGTCAGTTGCTTTTTTACTTTTATATGTTTTTACAATATTTAATATTTCATTTTGATTCACTGCAGTAAGAAACATTGTGGAAGAATTTTTTTCTATGTATTTATCTATTTCAAAACAATTTATTGGATCAGGAATTTGTTTTGCTAAGTTGCTGCCAATATTAACAAAATATTCATTAAATTCCTTTGCTATTTGTGCAGTATCCTCAATAATGGTATTTTTATCTTTCATAAAGTACTCCGGATAATCGACTTTACTAGAGCTATTTCTAATTACCTGATTTAAGATTTTCCATATTTCTTGAGTGTTGCTTTTATTTTGCTCCAATAATGTATGAAAATGGTCTCTCTTGCTGGTTCTTATAATGTTTACTAATTTATTTTTATAAGTCTTGTATTTAGTTTCAGCTTCTTTGGTTCTGGATTTTAGAAACGATTTGTATAGATTGTTTTTCTTTTTACATGCATTTTCTATACCTTTTGTTATCCATGGCTTACTTTGGTTTTTGTACTTTCTGGTGACCTTAATTACTGGGAAATGCTTGTCATATAAGGAGGTTATGGTTGACTGAAATGCGTCAAACGCAGTATTTGGATCTTTATTTGTGTAGACCTCAGACCAATTTTGCTTGTCTAGGTCGAGCTTGAAAGCTGCAATGGAATGTTGGGTTCTGGGTCTTATTTCTGATATGTGGGTTATTGATTTAGTTTTTTTATCAAAGTAATTGTGAAAGACTGCAAAGACCGGTAGATGGTCACTTATGTCGGTTATGAGAAGTCCACTTTCCTTTTTATGGTCAATCTTGTTTATAAATATATTATCTATTAATGTGGCCGTGTCAACTGTTATTCTGGTGGGTCTCAGAATGACTGGGTAAAGACCGTTGCTATACATTATATTTATGAAATCTGTTGTTTTTTTGTGTCCATTTGGGTTTAATAAATCGATGTTAAAGTCTCCACATATTATTCGTGTTTTCTTGTTATTTGAACAACTCAGCATATCTATCAGTTTTTTATTAAATGTGTCAAGACAAGATCCTGGAGTCCGATACACGCAACTTATAATGACATTTGATGCATTTTTAATATGTATTTCAAGAGTCAGACATTCCATTAAATTCCCTATTGTATTTGTCAGGCTCTCAATTTTACTGCATTTCAGTGTTTTATCTACATATATTGCAACTCCCCCTCCTTTTTTATCTTCTATATAGTTCTAGTAATATTCTTAATTTTTCTTTTTCTCAAGAATCTTAAAGTCAAACAAATAAAGGTACAGGTGGGACAAAGTAGCTCAGTATTGGCATCTTCACCTTATTGCGTATCGTATAGGTTACCAGACAGTGGTAACCCCGCACAGACATTCTTTCTTTCAGAGGTCCATGCCAGCCGTGCATGTTGAGATGGAGCTTCTCTATCTAACTGACAAACCAGTAATGCACTAAACCAAATCCAAGCAAAGCTGACCAGTATTTTAGTCACTATGTCGCAAATAAGGATGTTTTTACTCACTAAAACCCTTAATACTCACATTGGGATAATATTATAGTGGTTTTACATTGTTAATTGAAATAGGTTGAAATGGTTGTTACGTTCATTGTCATTGATATGGGTGGTTGCTTTTGACTGACTGTGAGTTGCCTTATGGGAGGCCCCTCCACCAACAGGTGAAGCAGACTGCCCTGTATATGTTCAGAAGGTTGATCATGAGAAAGCAGTCATTGAACCTGTTTTTCAGTATTTTAATTTGTTTCAATTTGTGGACTTTTGGTGGTGGTGGTTTCTGATAAATTGATTTATGCTTTTCATTTACTTTTGGAACATTTAAAATAAACTCAGCACAATGGAAAACTACAAACCCTCATCAAATCTAAATCCCTCCTCCTTTCACCATTGTGTCAAATCTCTCTCCCGTACTTATCAAATGTTGGAAAATGATACAGAAATGGAAACAACAGACACAAAATATGAAAAAGCTGAAGGTCAACCACCTTTCTGGAATTGATAGCACTTGCGTCTCATGGGTTC
Organism: Hippocampus comes; assembly: GCF_001891065.2. Classification (NCBI taxonomy): domain Eukaryota; kingdom Metazoa; phylum Chordata; class Actinopteri; order Syngnathiformes; family Syngnathidae; genus Hippocampus; species Hippocampus comes. The sequence goes on from NW_017805824.1 coordinate 3,946,758, forward strand.
ACTTTAGGGGTGCACTGACATTGGTCCAGTTCTGTTGTACCAGGCTCAGGCGCAATTATGTATATCTCCATACATGACATCAAACGTGACTCACAAGATTAAATATTTTACCCTTTTTCCTCATATCTCTTGATCTCTTTCTGCACTTATTGTATTTAAAAAATACCTGCCCTAATAAGAGGTGTTGGTAGAAATAGAATATTATCTTTTTTGTATTCAGTTCAGACTATGGCATCAGTTTGTGAGTTATTATTATTTTGATGAGCGAATTATATTTCGAGCTTTATGCCCTTGAAGGAAACAAAGCATTTTTTGAAATTGTTTTATTTTCAGATCAACAGTGATGGATTTCTATCTTTGTGAAGGCCAGTGAAGTTGAAAGTCACAGTATAAATGTTTGCTGTATAATAATAGTCCCATTTCCAACTTGGTCGCTCAACAGAGACAGAGGCTTTGTTTACATGAGGATTACAGCTCATGACCCAAAAGATGGATGGAATGTCAGACCTTGAATCCAGCAACCTAAACGTGATGCGACAAGCATGCAGCAACATGAGCAATAAGAGGTCAGCAAGAGGGCAAAAATAATGCTAAGCTAGCAGTGTGCCTTAGTTCAGTCATACTGCCTGAAAGTCAGCCATACTTATGTGCACCGTGGACATATGCCAATCCCAATCAAGCTCAATATGCTCTCATCTGATTGAGGTTTTGAGTGTATGTCTGCGTTTGTGCGTGTGCGCGTGTGTGTGTGTGTGTGTGTGTGTGTGTGTGTGTGTGTGTGTGTGCGTCACTGACACCTTGTACATGATGTGTACCAAACACCTAACCTTTGTGTCCCTGTTGACAGTATTATTCTTCTGTTGTGATTGAAATTGACACCTTTGATAGGGAAATTTTGTTTATAAGAAATTTCCGAAAGCCTTGGCTGAAGCACATGTCAGCGGGGGAAGCTTCTTTGAATTGTGTTGTTCTGGCTGATGAGACTCAAGGATAATGTATGCAGACTCATGGCCAGCCTGGAGTCATGCAGAGAGAGGGGTCATCTCTATGCCTGCATATGCAACAGCACATTAGTCTGATCTTTGACAGACAGAAGCAGCGTTATTCACTCATTGCATGCGAGCTTTGCTCCCAGCATCTCCTCCTTGCAATCAGCTAATTACCACTAATCAAGCAACCACGACTTTGCATGAATTAATTGTGCAATTACATCATCATGAAACCTCAAGCAATTACTCCTAAAGTTGTAACGGGAAATAACCCATAGTTCACATAATTGGTTTGTTCATTCTGTATGCCATTACATTTTTTCTTTATTGGGATCGTTCATGGACCACGTCAACATTCTTTTATGATGACTAACTAACTGAAGCAGTGACAACGAGAGAACAATTGCAGCTCACGCCATCAGACCATGTGAGTCAGAAACTGAATTTCACATCAAAACGGGTACCAGTTCAGAAATATCCAGTATGTCAAAAAAAATCATGACCAAGCCCAGAATGGCACCAATCTTTCGAAACACACTTTGCAAATGGTGAGTTGTAGGAATGATGACAAATGGTGTGTTTAAAGCTTTCATGCATCCTTGGTGATTTGCGTAAGCACAATTACATCATATTATTAGCACATCGGCCATTGTATAAATGTGACGGCAAGTCGACACCGCAGCAAGCCGATTACGATGTACCTTCTGCATATACCTTTGTAGTAATACCCCTCCATACCATTGGTGGCAGTAGTCAGATTTCAACCCGGAAGCTCGACACCTGCGGGAAATAATAACAAAGTAGGTTGGCTCTGTTTTCACTACCGCAAAATGATATTTGTGGCGTTTTTGTTTTGGGAAGGACTGTACCAACAAACCCATCCATCTAGCCATTTTCTAATCTGCTTATCCTCAGGAGGGTCGTGGGCGTGCTGGAGGCTATCCCAGCTGTCTCAAGGCAGTAGGCTGGGTATACCCTCAAATGGTTCCCAGCCAAACGCAAGATATTCATAGATGAACAACCATTCACGCTCACAATTACACCTAGGGACAATTTAGAGTATTTCATTAGCCTGCCATGCAAGTTTTTGGAATGTGGGAGGAAACTGGAGTACCCGTGGAAAACCCACGCCATTCCCTGGTATGGAACCCTGCATCTCTGCAATGTGAAGCAAACGTGTTAACCAGCCAACAAACCATATTTTCCTAAATAAAGAACTCCCGACTTGGATTCTGAAATGAGCTTTCATGTGTTTCACATTGTATTTTCTTCTTTTTCAATGTTGGAGACTTTGGATGAGTGGCAGAATGTTGCTAAGGGAAGTGCCGTGGCATGTTTTTGATAAGAGACGTAAATATTTGTCAGCCGGCAGGAACTGGATTAACTTCCACAGAAACAAAAGTACAACTTTAAAATGTTAACTTCTATTAAGAATGAACATTTGTGATCTACACTTGTGAATAAAGACCATCAATTTCATGACCTTTAGCTATTTTTACTGAAACACTTCATAAAATAGTGTTTGAAGCAGTTAAAATCTTTTGTGGGAAATGCTCCTTCTAGAAAAGGTTCCAAAAATAAAAATACAGTTAAATTGTTTGGGTCATTGTGACCACAAGGGCAAGTTTTTTTTTTTGTTTTTTTTATTAACATTCATACCTCCACACACAACGGTTTTGTAAGGATTTATTAAGCAGGCCCACATTGTTTTCTATGTTATGGATGTTCCTCGGATTTATGAGGATGCTGGACTTTGGGTCATTCTCAACAGAGCAGGACTCCTCCTGGATGCCAACTCTCCAAACTAAAGCAACCCTTCTGGCCTCAGTTCATGTTGTTGGTTTCTTAAATTGCCTAGGTTACTCAATTGCTTTCATGTGATCCACCCTATCACAGTTGTCATTCATGTTTGTTTTTATTTCTATGTATTATAATTTTGCAACATAAGCTCTCCATGGAATTTGAATTTTGTCAGAAAGTATTTGATCTGATTTTATGTGATTTTTGTAGCATAGGTTGAAGAATAATGACCAAAAGTCATAACGCTCTCCTTTGGGTAATTTGTAGAGGTACACAAAAGCATTAGTTCCATTGCTTACCAGGGATATAGATCTTTGGGAAGAGGGCTTTACTAATTGCTGTGTCTTGGAAACGCAGCCAGGTAGTCCAGCCCTTCTGATGAGTCTGTTGTATCTGCGAGAGGGGGAGGGAGACATGGTAATGATTATGGAATTACTGTGGCAGAGATTGTGATGGCTATCCTAATGATTTCATGTTACCCTAATTAGTGCTGAGGTGGGGGCACTGGTGGAGCGGAGGCGAGGGAAAAACGATAAAGAGGAAGATAGCAAGAAAGAGGCTCTGAGAGGAACAGACAAAGACAATTAAGCGGGAGGTTCCGCAAGTTAGTCAGAGATGTCGATTGCGCGCGGAGAAGGAACGCGATGGCGGAGGTGAAAGGCAAGACAAAGGAGAGAAGACGTGTGGGAGGGGGTTCATTAACTAAATTTGGATGAATTATTTTTATGACTGTGGGCTACTGAGTTTCCTTGTAGCTTCAATTTCTGAAAGGCTCATCTCACACTGAGAAGGAAGTCAACCTCCCCCACTGACTGCCTCTTCCAAATTCCTTAGATGAACATCAGCCCATGAACATTCTTCTCTCTTTTGTTAGCACATGAGTCATCGATGTTACTTCCTGGCGAATTGCATACCTAAAATTTAAGATGAATATACAGTACATTATAAATAACGTTTGTGAACGAGGGAGAATATGGAACCATTCCTATTATTATGGCATTTTGTGATTGTTCTGATGCCGGTTTTGGTTGATAACAGAAAAAGGTGTGAAATAATTTGGATTAATTTTTGTAATATCATTGCATAGGTCGTACAAAAGCATATTGAAAAGTAGGTCAGGAGTGGTAGGGGCCGCAAGTGATCTATTATGAAATTGTACTCTGTGTCACGTTCAAACTTCAGTATTTAAGAAGGACATGCTCCTGTGCCAGCAACAAATAATTAGGATGTTATTTGCATTGTTTTCATAAACCTAATTAAATATGCAGCGCTTTGATATAATCGTAAAATATGTTCTTTGTTTACTTCCTACCAGTACATTGACTTTCTTTTAAAATCGTGACAACTTCTGAGAATGGACTTGTAGGAAATAAAATCTTTTGTTCTGAGTTTTATAAAACTCCAATATTTTGCTTGGACTCACTAAATGCAGGATTCTTGCCGAAGAGTAACATTCAGTTTTTTTTACAACATCCAGATTTCTGCTTGTCTTTTTAACAGATTAACAGATGCTGGTCCACTGCAATTCGCACCAGTCCAAATTCTTTAGTCACCGGCAAGCTACTAAACTTTTATTGCAGGTTGGCTTGAGTCAACATATTTGTATTGATACTTTTTTTTTTCTTATCACCATGAGAACAAAATAACCCCAAGATAGCATATTAGCATCACAGTGGTACTTGGAGAGCTATGTCGTAGTACTTGGTGTAAAAAGTGTAAGAAGCAATGATCGAGAAGAGGCAGTCGACTGATTGGAGCAGCACGCCTGACCAAATGACCCACACTTTGGGGGGAAATGACCTACCATTTGATTAAAAGGGTCTGAAAGTAGTGTGAAAGCTCCCTATGGCTGTAACTACCATGACAAATTATTCTCTTTACATTCTTCGTCTCCCACAAACACCTTTTTGAGAAGTGTCCCTCTTTTGGAGTAAGTGTCAGACTGACTTCGAAATAATCCTTTGGCATTTGCGACTTGAGCTTTCACAGTTGGTTTTACGACGTCTCACATAAGGTCATCAAAAACAGCGATTCATTTTTTTGAGTGTCAAAAAAAAAAAAGCCAGAGAAATGACAAAACTCATTGCCAGAGTTCAACCTTTGATACACATGACGGAGATTATCACTGAAGCTGCGTGCATTTAGAATCACATCACCCCCACTCCCCAAAATGTGGGTTGAATTTCACTCGAGCTCCAATGTATTCTTCTTTACTTTAGAAAAGTTACTACCGCATATGGTTTTATACAATCTCATATTTGGGTCAAGAAGCTGGTCCGAAAATAGATTTGCGTAAATAGAATCGGTATAGTCCATAGACCATCCATCCATCCAGATCATTCGCACCTCATTCAGAGCAAACTAATCCTTGATGGGCAATGATATTCTGCAAACTATGAATAAATAGGCTAATCACTGTGATGTCCTGAGAGCCCCCAGTCCCCAGTATGTTAAGCACCCTAATTCTTGTTGAGTCCCACAAAGCACTTGTCAAATCTTCTCTCCATGTTTAGGATTATTCTAATCCAACTATATGAAAATGAAAGTTCTAATGTTCCTTCTTCGCCCTGAAGTAAGTTTCTCTCTCTTCATTGTTATATCACTCTGCCCTCCGAATTGGAGACACAACTTTCCCCCCTGCCACCTCACCCACCCCGCACCCCAACTCTGTATTCAAGTGAGTGAAGGGGTGGATTATTCATTTAATGAAAGCGAGATGGATATATGAGCATGGCAAGAGTTGAGGCAGCCAGTTAATCATCCTCTCTGTGTTACTGCTGCTCTGGAGACCTCTATATGTCAGTTAGTATTATACTGTAAATACCTTCTCACAACGCGAGAAGCAGAGCAGTGGACATTTCTGAAAATTCGACAGCTTCTGTAATGACCTGCATTGAAGTTGCATTAATGCTTTTTTTTTTTTTTTGCTCCTTATCTTTTTTTTCCTTATTTTGCATTTGCCATGTATCTGCTTGCTGCACTTTTTAATGAACTCCGCTGACTTAAAAGGGAAATCCGTACCTCGCACGGAGTATTCCAACACTGTGCACTAATGACTTACCGTCATTTTTGCGAGTCAGCTGCAGGTCTCAGATAGAACTCTTATTAGACTACATCGCCTCATATTTAACAGTCACTGAGGTTCCAGTTTTCTTCAGCCTTTTGTTACTATTGCCATTTTACATGCAGGCCAGGCTTTTGGTATTTCTTCCACATTTTGGACCTCAATTGCTCTTTTTTGTGGAGGCACGAGTTGTTGTGCACTGTACAAGCATTTTTATGCAAAGCGATGGGAAGATGGATATTTTGGCACAAAACATTATAGAAGTGTTCTCCCCGTTGTAATGATCTTCTGTGTCACTGATTGAGAAGGCCAGGACACGCTGCATTGTATGTAATCATGTCAGATGAATGTATTTGGTAAGTTTACATTTTACTCCCTGCAATCATACATACAGTAAATCATTCAGCCAGATGGCCACGTCAACAGTGCTGCTTCATTTCAAAGTATGACCTGATTTAGGGGTATAGATTCAGCATGCACACACTACAGAACCATTACACTCTTAAATGTCATCTATAGAAATAGGCTCAAAAGGATAATAAGTCATTTTCTTCAGTTTGAAGATCAAATACTCCCACAAGACCTCACTTGGCTTCTGGAAGGTGATTTTTGCAAGTTATTTACAGTTTTATACGACGAGTTTTCTTGCAAGAGTGTGCAGAAGTCAGGGAAATAAAGTTTGTTAAGTTACATTGTATTTTGTAACCTTTTAATTGGGTTCATTGCCCGACTGCTCCTTTTTATTGCAGAATGAACTGTGTGCTATTTCCTCAAAGTCACAGGCACATTATTCAAATGTTTACCATGATTATCAACATGGCAGTAACCACATTTCTGCTATGCTAATAAACAATTAGTGCATCCTAATTGTATTATTATGTATTCCAAAATGACCACTTTATCAGTGATTGATTATACGCAGAAGAGGGCAATTTACAAAATTTTCTAGGGCCATCATTTGTCATTCGTCAAGGGTCTGGGCGCCCTTCTGTCATCGTCGGTCCATCATTATTTCAAGCCAATCCAAACTGTAATCGTCAGTTGGTCAGTTCAGTCATGTTATTTTCATTGTGCTTCCACCATCACTTTCATCAGTAAATTTCCCTGGTCCACCAGTCTGGCTGTCATCAATCCATGAGTCAATCCACAGCCCCGCCCTCACCCTCAAATAAAGCATGTCATGGTCCAACAGATGAACAATCCGATTTTGTATGAAATGGTCACTGGAGGGCACTCGATATCAGTGTATCGACATCATACGGTGGCTACCCAAAGAGCTTTACACACATGCCCTTATTTACCAATCTACTGAACTGTTAAGTATAGCGGGAGCATGCTGATGGCTGCCTGGAGCTCTTTTAACTCCTGGAACGCCGCAAAATTTTAATTTAAAGTTAAAAATGGCTTACCTTAACTAGAATGCCCCTGCTTATTGTTGCCAGGGGTAGAATGTAATTCAACTCACTCGTGCTTCTAGTCCTCCAGGATAGCTCGACTGAACAAGAAGTGCAAAGCGTTTCCATACATCGTCAATGGAAGCAACCCTGCTTGCATTCAGTCTCGCAAACAAACACACGAGACAGGCGGGTGTGTTTCCGTCAGTGGTCAGCAAAGCGGGAGTCCGTCAGTGACGGACTGCGATGTCCATCAGTACTTGACCCAGTTAGTGGCAACTACACCGATGGACTAAAATACACTTCCATCAGCGCTTAGTCTATAATTTTTTTGTTAAGTTTCCTGTCATTCGTTGGCAAAACGCACGTCCGCCTGTGACGGACAGACCTTCCATTTGTACTGATGGAATGCCCACCTCTGATTATGCATATGCACCAATTGGGTCTTTAAAACAATAAAACTGTGTTGAATTACATTATTTGCTAATTTTGACTAGAGTACATGGTTTGTGAAACGTTTTTTGCAAATCTTTAAAACGGGTTCCCTTGATAAGCCCCTTGAGTTTGGGGAAGGAAAAACAAATCCCATGGTTTGAGGTCAACTGAGTAGGGAGGTGGTTCCAGCATGGTGATGTTCTTTTTTGGGCAGGAACTGTCAGATGCTCAGGGAATTGTGAACTCAATTGTATTTTAAATGTATATTTTAATCACACTAGTCCGGGAACTTTTTTGACACTACTGGTAAAAGAAATTATTCGACAAGAGTATAATAGTTTGTGGGATTTAACACATGGCAACGTCAAACTGCATCTCAGCTGCACTGCTTTGGATTTCATAAGTATTCAAAGCATGAACACTCTCAGATTACCACTCCGTCTGCGTGTGTGCTCATGTACGTATGTGTGTTCTTTTCATCAGCCCTTATTGGTAATCAATCCACAAGGACATCTTTGACAGCGGACGAGGAAAATACACGGCTTCACTGAGCCCCAACCCAATCCGAGCTTCACGCTGAGATGTATGTGACCTATTAGCACGCCCTGACTGGCAGGAGCCATCTCCCGAATTATAACGGAGGATTAGGCCTCTGGATAATGATAGGACCAGGAGGGGGAAATGGACCATGCGGTTGGCTGTGGCATGTTTCCTGTAAACCAGATTACAGAGAGCATGCAGAGGCATGCAAACAGGAGAGAAAAGCACACATAAAAGTCATGTCTAAAAGCTAACATGAATATTAAACACATGCTTACACAGACTCACAAACACACACACACACACACACACACACACACACACACACACACACACACACACACACACACACACACGTTCAAGACTAATAAAGCATGGGGGTTGCAGCTGTGCTTAGATTATGAATCTCTATTAACCTTGCCAACCCATCAACACACTCTTAATGAGGCCAAATATAGGCGAACACACACGCAGCCGCACACACTTCAGCAGACACACACAAATAGAGATACACACATTAAAATCTACAAGGCATAGCGTTTGAATTAGACAGCAGGAAAATATTTATTAATGTTGGTTTATCTGAAATGAAAACGCCTCATGCGCAATTAGCCTACATAGTCAAGGCGAGCGCCCCAATACACTGACACACTCATTTTCCCACTACACTCAAATGAGTCTTTTCACATTTACATTTGGTCAAGTCACTACGTGGTGGAGAAGTATCTCCGAGCCGTTTCTTACAGTATTTTCTGTTTATTTGCTCTGCTACACAGAAAGGCACAGTGACATGGCCTCTGGCTCAAGATAATCCAATATCACTCCCCACCCTGAAAAAAGCTGCTATTGTTTCGTTTATTTGAAATATTGCCCTCTAATACCACATCACATCTGCTCCCCCAAAGGGAATCATATCGTGAGGTTTGTGTACGTCTGCCTCCACAAACTGGACACACATCCTTTCTGTCCAATCAGAGCCATCTGTCAAACCCTTTGGGCTCTATGGGTGTTAGGCCGCATTCACCAATAAGATTTTGGGAAAAGTTGGAAAGTTCCAAAGTGTACTTACACATGACTCAACACTTCCTGTGTGGAGTTTGCATGTTCTCCCCTGCGTGGGTTTTTTTTTCCCCAGGTACTCTGTAAACAAGATGTAGAAGCCATGCTAAATGTTAAACAAAAATGGACATGTAAAATGTGAAAACCAGAATTGTCAAGTGCCTGGGTCATCGAGTACACTTTTCACAGGTGTCTGGATGGAACCATGTTAAAGCGGAGTTTATCCAACTTTGAACAGCAAAATAGCAGGCAATTTAATACCTGTCTGAATAGAAAATTATACTCAATCAACAGGAAAATTATTCTCATTCAGCGAGAGGAATTCAAAATAGCTTGTAGGGTGGTCGACTGGTTAGCACGTCTGCCTCACAGTGCAGAGGTGCAGGGTTCGATTCCGGCTCTGGCTATTGTGTGTGGAGTTTCCATGTTCTCCCCGTGCCTGCGTGGCTTTTCTCCGGGTACTCCGGTTTTCTCCTACATTCCAAAAATAGGCATGGCAGGTTCATCGACCACTCTAAATTGTCCCTAGGTATGCTTGTGAGCGTGAATGGTTGTTTGACTCTATGTGCCCTGCGATTGGCTGGCAACCGGTTCAAGGTGTGCCCCGCCTACTGCCCGAAGACAGCTGGGATAGGCTCCCGCACCCCCCGCGAACCTTGTGAGAATAAGCAGAACGGAACTGGATGTACGGATGGACTTTTCTGTGGTGTGTCAAGACTTATTTTCACTTTACAGGGACTTTAAATTGTGACGTGTAGTCTCATAAATAAGAAAAGATAAGAAAACCTTTATTAGTCTCGCAATGGAGAAATTCCCAATTCACAGCAGCAAAGTTATGAATGGAAGCAGTAGAACAAATGCCTTCACTCCTTAGACAAAAATAGCTTACTGTAACACTACATATGTAATCGTTTTTGTTGATGCTTCATTAACTTGAACCGAAGTAGCGTCGCTACTTCAAATTACGGTTCAGCAATGAGAGCTGTGGTCAGGAAAACTATTTTGTATCTGTCTGTTGTTGATTGTCTCACGATGACTTTGATTTCGAGTCTTTTGTGATCTGATTTCTCTGAGCTGTTTTTCAGTGTAATTTGTAAAGGTTTCTGAAAACTGAAGGACCGAAACAAGCCTTTGATTTCCAAAAAGAAAGCGTCTGTTGGGGCTCCCCGCTGAAATCGGCATCAGCGTTTGTGTTGGATCTCCAAACATGGATCAAAGCAACCAGACTCTCCTCATCTTCTTCCTCTTTTCCATTTCCACTCGCTCTTTGGTCGTTAAATGCTGCTTTGCCCTGCATATAAACATTGCTGTAATTGACTTGCTGCTTGTTTGTCGCTTCTCTGTTTGTTTAGATTGTGTTTGAAGCCTTGCTTAATGAAATTGTGTCCTTGGTGTTGAAATTTCAAAACATGTGCAAATCCCACTGGAGGCGTAAAAACGTTGCCCCCACTAATTGCATTGAATTTTTGGTTTTGGCTGAGAACGCAGATGAGAAGGCTGCAAAGGGGCATTAGTACACTCTGGGTTCATGCAACCATTATAGTTCTGACCAATGTTTGTCTTGGGTTTAACTTATTTTGGGAAGAATGATGTGACATTCACCAATGAACTGTGTTGCAAAAGTTACTTTAAATATTCATAGTTACCGTTATCAGTTATGTCCCCAAAAGCAAGTGAATTCGTTGGTAAGTTGCAGGTAATAAAAGTGACTAATTAACAAAGAGATGAATTAGTCAATTACTTTCAAATCTATTGCAGAGATGCTGCAATAATTGGACTCTGGAAGCGGAACTTACAATTCATGGGCATGTTGAATAATTTAAGATAAATCTGAATCTTATAAAGAAAAGGACACATAATTCATTATTTCTTCGAAAAGAAAACGTGTACACAAATGTGAACTACATTAATGTCGCTGTGGGATGAAGTGAGTCTTGCCATCAGTCCAATGTCATGTATTCTTGTAGACATGATCATTATTGTGTTTGATATTTCTTCCACATCGACAGGCCACAACTGGCCATCAAATAAAACAAACTGATTTTTTCTTGAGGATCTATATACAATATTTCCTTTTTTCGTATTGCCAGCTTTTTTTCCATTTACTTCAAAGAAATACTGTCAGTCTTAATATTTGCATATGTTAATTGGGATTCATGATGTCGGTGGTGCAACTCATTTTGCAGTGTGATCTCTTAATTTATACTTTGGGTTTTTTTTTTCTTCCAAATTGGCGATTAAGAATGTTTGTTTGGAGAGATGCATTCAAAGTTATTTTTTTAATTTCTTGTTTATACCTTGTTGGCACGTTGTTTTCACCACGCAAACATATTCAAAGTGTTTGCTGTGTTGAAAAAGATCAAACAGATCGTGATTCGATATAAATTACCAGCATATATGGTTAAAGGCCCCATTTTTTTCCCTTTGAGGAGCATTTTTTTTTTTTTTTTTGCAGGTTTAATCCAAGGGACCTGAAGTAAGTGTTTTATGAAACAATCAAAAATAAGACGAGATAACGAATAAGCAGTTGGTTTTGTTTTGGGATTTAATCAAGAGGTTTTATTTCTTAAATTGGCACTGGGCATAGCAGCAAACTGTATGTTATTGTCGACAAACATTCTCAATTTCTTACACAACTCTAACACCGATCGTTGCTATCTAGTCCATGTGTCGTAAGGAGCACCGAGCTTGCCTCGTCCTCCACCGTAGGGGACGTAAAGTGCCTTGAGCCACATCAACATGGGTGTGACCAGCCCAGAAAAGATTTTTGGGACTGCCTCGGCAGTTCAATAAAAGAAAAGAAAAAAAAAAGCTGTGATACAATACTCAGTTTTTCTCTTCAATGTATGTTTTTCGAAGATGCACAAAATGCTTTTTCGTGAAATTTCTCTTCATCTCTCAGTTGTCACATTATAAATGCACTATAATTCAATGATTGGATTTTTGGATCGGTCATTTTGTGAAAAATATCAACCATTTCTTTCCATTTGGGGGTGGAAATCATGTCGAAAAGTGCATTGACTGTAATTTGGCCAGTTTGGGACTTACCAAGAGATTTCGAGCGATTGCAGCAAATTGTCCACATCTCAATTTCACGAACTATAGTGGGACTGTGACGTGTGGCTGTAGGTGAGACTTGAGAACATAAAGGAAGTTAGTAGACCGCAGAGACTGAATTTAAACGTTTAAAGGTTGGCCTCTCTGAAAGTTCGTGCCCCCCATACCAACCCTGTGCTTTTGTGTATTAGGCAATCCTATTGAAAACGATGTTGCTAATGTTTCTCTGTAACATATTGAAAAGCATGTGGTGTAGTTAAACAATATCCCAAATGGTTTCCAGACCTCATCACTGAACTTGCTCAATGGGCGCTGATGTTGTTATTGTGGATGCCTATTTGATCTTGTAATGCCACTTGAGAGGAATTAAAGGGATTAGAGGCATATAGTTTAGCAAAATAAACAACAAAGACGTGGCAGCCAAGCTTAAACACAGACCACATCATCCAATTTGTGTGTACAAAATTCAGTGGGTTTTTTTTTTTTTTTTTTTTTTGGAGCAGATATGTCCGGGCTTGCAATAGGATGTCCAATGGGTAACCCAACCTAACTCGAACCTGCACTCTCATCAATGCAGAGTACTCCCGTGAAAAGTAGACCATTTGTTTTGTTGCGCTGCCACAAGATTGTTGCAGTATTTAGTAAACCGCCACATGTGACTGAGCGATGACATCATGCAGCTACACATTTCTGTCGCTGTGAATGAAAGGATTGTTTGTTATATTTTCCAGAGCATTCAAAGAACCCACAAAAGAAGAGAATCCTTCATTCAAGCCAATGTTTTTGCAGGACATACACAGTATTATCTGATGTAAGATGCATATGTCTCTGATTCTTTTCCGTTTATGGCTCGCCACACACTGAGCAACGCGGTTGTAACCGACTGAACTCCGCGCCACTAGTTTTCACGAGTGGCCGACTACCAGCCACTGATTTTGCTGCGATGAACACCAGCGCAATATTGTAGATGTAACTGCCTGTCAAAATTGAGCATTTCAGCCCGGAAAAAAAACCGAGACCAGCCAGCCAGCAATAATAAACTATGTTTATAATTTCATATGTATATGTGGCTAGAAATCAAAGGGTGAAGAGTCTCTGATGCTGGAATTCATGAGTGCAGTTAGTATACAGCCTCTCAAAATATCCACATTGTCTCCAGTAGTGGTTCATTAACAATCTATGTTTTCGAGGTTCAATAAAAAAAATAAAACGATATAGCAATGTTATGTTGAATTTCATCATGGAACTTGTTATGATCTCAAGTTTAGGACAGGTGTGATACTGGTTTGGGCGCCATGTGCGTGTCTTATGTTGCTTACAGCGGTCCAAGGAATGCTCAGGGAGTTTGTCTGAAAGCTCAAACGCATGGGAAGTGAGAGAAAAAAATTGTAGTCTAGTGTTTATGGAGCTTGAAACCTTGACACAGGGTCAAAGTTGATCTTTTGCAGCGCATCGGTCAATGTGTGGTGGTCAGTCGTTTGGTGTGCAGTGAGTTTTTTCTCAATCCACTTTAGTCGTGTTCGGCCGCGTCACTCTCGGTTCTATGGGCCTAATGATTCGTGAAGAAAATTGAGCGATAGAGGATCCTTTAAAATTTGAAATGTTTCAACAGTATCCAAAATTTTTAAAGGCTTCTGTGCATGAAGCTAAAACATTTTCAGAGGTCTCATGCTCATTCGTGTCTTAAGTTTAAGAGCTATTGTTTTCCCTACCACTGGCAAAATGTATAGTGCTGTATCCATTTTGAACCGTAAACCTAGTTGGGACTTGTCTTTTTTTCCCCCCTCTCATGTTTCAATTATTACATGCAGGATTAACTGTATATGGATATATCACATCTGTATTAATATAATAATTCAGTTGCAATTGTTTTATGTGGTCGTGCATACCATTTTTGTAATGTTAGCCAAATAAAAACATTGTGTGGCATTTTTGGCCTACTGTCACAAGATTGAGAACAAGAATTCCAATGTATTTGCGAAAAAAAAAAAATCTCTGCTCGGGTAAATTCTCAGTCATCCAGATCATGCTAAATGAACGAAGGCAACGGTACTATTCGTGTGTGCTGAATTTGGTGTGTGATTACAGTTTTCATCAATTTTATGTGTGCAATTATGCTATTAGTCGAATGATAAACAATGGACATGCTGAGCTGAGTTACTTGAGTTAAGGAAGGCTGGGTCCAACAAAAACATGCCGTTGAAATTTCCTGTAATGCGGAGAAGGTAAACAGCTCCTTCTTTGTGTGCAGTGCAGTTCTAGCGCAGTGTTAACGAGGACGAAAAGGAATCCAGTCATTCAAGGAAGGAAGGAAGCGAGGGCCCCTTAAAAGCTCAAATTGTAGACGTGAGGGAGGAAACATGACACAAATCCATCAACATATTTGAACCAAAACTTTAAGATTGATGACTCTTTAATTTAGTGAGGAAACAAACACTATAAAACCACTTTGGTTTCAGCATGGCTTAACATATTTTATTATTTTGTGGTACGGTAATTTCTTTTGGTTTGGTCAGACAATAGAGTTGTTGGCGCTTGATCCAGATGACCAATTAGGTGTTTTATTTTTATAAATGACCTAGTGGCACATGATGTTAGATTCCACATCAACAAAGATTTCAACATATCTTGGCACAGCTTATGCCTTCCACGTGAAATGTGGAAGGCATCAATGAATCAACCCTATATATAGAGAGAGAGACACATTATATTCTTGAAATTATCAATCACTGTGACAAGGGTGAAATTTCCTCACCCATGCCCTTTAATTCTCAGAACAGTTTCCCATGTTCCATTTGTTCCCTCACATTTGTCATTTCACTTGTGTGCTGTCAATCCTTGCTCACTGAAGATCTTAGCATGAATGCAAGTATCGAAAAAGCAACTTGGGCACCAAAACAAACATAGTGTTTGATAAATACATTGGATTGTCTTAAATTGAACACGTAAACATCTGGTGAATGTGTACAAATAATTGATTCTCTGGAGTGCCTTCTCACCATCTATCCATCCATCCATCCATCCATTTTCCGATTTTATCCTCACAAGGTGTGCTGGAGCCCATCCCAGCCGTCTTCGGGCTTTAGGTGGAGGACACCCTGAACCGGTTGCCAGCCAATCGCAGGGCACACAGAGACGAACAACCATCCATGCTCACACTCACACCTAGGGACAATTTGGAGTGTTCAATCAGCCTGCCATGCATGTTTTTGGAATGTGGGAGCAAACTGGAGTACCCGGAGAAAAGCCACACAGGCACAGGGAGAACATTAAAACTCCACACAGGGAGGCCAGAGCTGGAATCGAACCTCTGCACTGTGAGGTCGACGCGCTAACCACTGGAGCACCGGGCTGCCTCTCACCCATGTAATGTGAATTAATTAAACAATCAGGTCAAGCTTTTGTTATCAGTCTATTTTTGAAAAACAAGTGACCCATTCTGCACTTGTGCATTTACGGTATATAGTAAACTCCCGCTTGCTGTTTTTGTCTGCCATTGACTCAGAAGCTGCCTCAAGTTACAGACTGAAAGAGCCATTGTTTTGATTTCCAATAAAGAGGACACTCGGCCCGGCCTCAAGATACGTTTTCGGAAAGATGCCATATATTAGAAATGTAATTTAATTTAAACTCTCATATTTTTAAAAAGTACAGCCGCACGATATTGAAACATGTGATATGGGTGTTGCATATATAGAAATATCGATGTTATTGTAGTATTTACTGTTAGTAGTGCCCCTGGATGCGGTTCACCAATTGGATTGCGATGCGCATTTAAGGTTACATATGGTTAATTAAAGCTAGATGAAAGCATACAATTCCATATAAAATGGTTGCAGATATTTTGCATTCTACATTGCATGTGCCATTATTGCAATGACAATATTTTTTTTCAATATATTGTGCAGCCCTAAAGTATGCCTCCTATATATGGATAGGGAAAAAAAGAACAAACAAAAAGCAATAGCTCTCTTTTGAAGTAATAAATAAATAATTCAACAATGTTCTAATTAATAGCACATTTGTAGAATATTCAGCTTTAACAAAATATTGCTTGCTAGTTTTTCGGTGTAACACTTTAAATAATAAAACAGCACTCTCAAATGGATAGTAACATAATGGGGAAAAAAAATGTTATTTCGGTCTTTAGTTTGCTACCTTGTTCCTGAGTCTAACAATTAAGGAACTCTGATGAGATCTCAGACGGGCACATTTATTAGACACTGAAACATGTTTGTGCGAGCTTTCCACACTGTTACCTTTTTCATATGTCGTCACTGTCTTCAGCTCCAAACCATAGAATGGGGTGGAATGACTGCAGTTGCTTGTTCAACTGGTAAACGTTAATGCGGACCTCGGTCCAGTGACTTTAACAACAGTGGTGAAACACAGATGGATGAACGGGATGCCGTACTGCTTGCTTATTCAACAGGTGCTTCATTCCATTCCAATGCAGCAGCAAATGCACTCGTCCTAACTGCCACGACTTGCCTTCTCTTCCGGGCTCTTCCCCGCCAGTTTCCACTTCACACACACCCGTAGCAACGCTTTGTGCACTCCGCCTCCCATTTGTCACACAAAATGTCACTCAAATTAAAAACCTGCTACTTGGTCCTGTGAAAGACAATTTAAGGCAGACATTTTCATGAATTTAAAAAACTCCCTGGGCAGAAAGTGGACATGTCCGGGCAAAAGAGGACATTCGGTCACCCTAGATTAGCATCAACTAACAGTGTTACTGTCATTCCCTTCTGAAATCTAAATTAATGCAGCGAAACCTGTCGATGAGGAGGATAAGGAAGCAGACCATTGACTGCAGGCTAACAGGTAATAAGACAAACAGCATGAGTCAGCAAAAGAAGCACTCACTGGTAGGCTAGGCACATTTCCAACTTGTGTTAATATGCTTGCCTTTAAACTATATCTACCGTGACCAACATTAAGACAATTAATTTATTTATACCTCATGAATTAATTCTTGTGTGAAATTCCCCCATATCTATATTTAAATTAACATACCTGTTGAAGTGTAAATTACAGCTACATCTCCTTTCCAAGCAATTTACATCACTAAGTATTATTTTCTTGACAGACACCTGGCACATTCAAACTACGGCACACAAAAAAAAAAAAAAAAAGTTTCCTTCCCACCCCGAAGGAAGAGAATTATGAATTCAAGCCAGTTCCCTTTTTTCTCAATTACTCTGACTTGGTCAACATGGACGAGGTTGCTTCGGGTTTTTCCACCCAAACGAACGTGACGCCATGGTGTGTTGTCCTGTCAAGATATGTCACCTCTCACCTGTTCTCCCTCGTCTCTTTCGTCCTCACATCTGTACAATGCTCAGTCCTCCCTGTGGCTATTGATGCCTAAACTCTGGCTTAACATTGCATCACCTGCGAGCATCAGTCTCAGTCATTGCACTTCCTCGCAAATCTCTGCCAGCAAACAAATGGTGATCAATTGCCATCTCACTGTTTTGAGTATGAGCTGATGTAAATTCTGGTGTTGTGTTTGCATGGTCTTATTTCTTTCACTGCCCCTTACTCAGGCTTGCCCTTATTTTGGAATAAGCAAGTTGTCGATGAATAAATATTGGTATCGCAATAAACTCTACATGGTTGCATGATACTGACAATTTTTGTGTGTGGCCGCAATACGCTCCCATGCAACACGAGCCAAACGCCCTCACAACCTTCACCTCATGATCATAGCTTTTTTTTTTTTTTTTTTTTTTTTCCTGATAGTCAAGGTCATCACATTGTACTACACATCAAGGTTGCCGTCTAACTTGGGGAGAAATCGAATGTCCTGTTCAGCAAGAATAAAAAAAATAAAAAAAAAAACTGTCAATTACGCTGTTGATTCAATTAAAGGAGAATGAGATAAAGCTAGTGTTGTTTTATCATTGCTTAAAGTAACGCTCAATATCGAGCGATGTTAATTAGAGCTCTGTAGCTAAAACCAATGGCTGTGGGAAGACACGCTTCCTCAAATGCTTTGTGGCTTCTCAGATCTATTGATCCGAAGACAATTAGACTTTTTTTTATACCTCTGGCCAGGCAGCAGCTTGATCAGTGTCAATGGTAAAAGGGGGGGAAAAAAGAGGGGTAATAGAAAAAGAATCGTAAACAGGTCAGGCTGTATGATAACATGGGAGATAGAATTGACACCAATTCTTGAGCATGAACATCATTTGTGCATACTACATGAACCCCCGTTATTCATCCTACTGCCATTATTGGACTACTTTATCCAGACTTATCGCATCATCCTTAAGTAAAATTTTATATTTATTGGAACTTGGACTTTTATTCAGTCCAGCAAAATTTAAAATGTCACTTCATTGTGTGTGTTATTGTTGGATTGTTTTGTGTCATATTATTTTTTTTTGTAGTTAATTCCGCAGTTCCAGTTTCACTTTGTTCCGTGTGTTGTACGACCTCAGCACTTATGTTTCACTATTCTAAATTTCCGTCATGATCTGTGTTTTGGGTCACTTTTTTCGATGAGATTTTGTTTTGTCTCATGTTTTCTTTGTGTCCCTTTTTTAACATTGTCTACTCTTTCGGTTTTTGTTTCCATCTGTTCTCGTCAGCGCTGTCCCTTGTGTCGAGCAATCAGCTCCCTCCAGCCACTCGTGTCTTATCCAGGTGTGCTTTGTTGTCAGCTTGCTTGTATTTAGTTCCCATTTTTTTGGGGGGGGGTTTCAGTCTGCGTTGCATAGCATCTCTGCATTCCCTCTGCAACACATGACGCACACGACAGAAATGGTCACAAGTCGCGTGCTGCGCATCATCTCTCGTGATTGCCATTTTGTCACATGCCGCAATGACGGACTCAGCTTTCCCCAGATAGGTTCCTCAGTACCGATTAAACGACTTTCATTCAGTGGTCACATATACCAAGTCTGCTGCCGTTGATTTTGCAATACAATTAAATGCATCATCTGGTCATCTTTGGTCCTTTTGCAAACAATGTTCCGCGGTCGCCAGTGTTGTCGCTTTGTTTCTGGTTCCCCAAAATAAAAACGGCACTCGGAAGTGGCCATGAAATGTGTCCTCGGCAATAGTAGCTGTAACGATACCCCTAAATAGTGCAATTACACAACCTACTTTGTTTGGGATAATTCTCACAAAAATTCTTGTGAAACACATCAAGTTAATCGACTTAACTAGGAGGATGTCACACACACAACATGAAGTTCAACATTTAGAGATGGAATTTTAAACATTATAATCCCAGCTTCATGTGCTTGTTTCCTAAATGCTGGTCGATTTCCATGTCAAATCCGATAGCAGACATGACGCGTGTGTGTAAACTGCTTCCGACCTGACCGAACCATATAAATATATAAGGGATGGATTTCTGTTTTCCACTTGCATTATTGAGCTGTGTTAGTCTAAACTTAACAAATGTGATCACTGGTATTGGAAATAATAGAATTTTTTCGATTTTCCTTGTTGTCTTGTACCTCGTGACTGGTCATTACTCCTACACATTTTTTGAACCCCTTCAAAATAATCCGCAGACGTTTTATTTTTTGCTGATGGGAACCATTTTGCACAGCTGACATTTGACTATTGAGGACAAAAACAGCTGTGTAATGATGTCATGTAATGAAGTGTAATGCGGCAACTTTTGAAGTTGAGCTTTAGGCTCAGTGGCTTGTGTAAGAGCAAAGCGAAGCTGCGTATATATTTATGTCTATGGAGGGAACATGATATGGGTCTGGGGGAAAGATTGGAGCAGACTGGCAAAGAGCATATGGACTCGTTTGTACAGATTGACACCAACTGGCAGGCATGGGCCGGACTTGGAATTCAAGGAAGTGGGAAAAACAGGTTAAACAAAATTTTATGCATTAAAATGAAAGAAAAAAAAAGCAGAAGATATTTTAAAGATGAAATGCATAGCTAATGCCCTCGTGAAATGTATAATGAAGCTGCTTTTCAAACTGAGAATGACTTAATGCCGGCTAGAGCCCTGCTCTAAAGGTTCTTGTCTCATCTTTTACTACTTCTCTTTATTTTTTTCTTTCCAGTCTCTATCTCTCTCTCGTTTTAGCATTTGTTGTCCCGGCTCACTAGAGGCCCTTTGGGCTATGCTGTACTTAAATATTTATCAAAAACAATTTCGAGTGACATGTTGCCTCTATTTTAACCAAGACAGGATACCCTCAGGTACAGGCAGACAAATGCATTCAAATATGTTCAGGAGAAGCTTTCGTCAACTGCAACGCTGCCTTTTTATCTAACCCTGTAAAAGGATTTCAGATGTTTTCCTCTCAATACATTATACAGTTCGAAGATAATTACTGAAAACATGTGCAAAAAATGTGAAGGGTGTAGTACTGAATTGTTTAGATATAGCAATAAACTGTTTTTCTTTGTTGTTTTCTTGTTTTTTTTTTGGTGGGTGGGGGGGAGTAGGGTAGGCTAAAACGGCACCACGCTACGCACACTTGGGAGTGCGCCATGAGTCGGCCCTCCACCACTACATAAGAAATTAAACGTCTTTGTTCGCAGCTGGGGCTGACGCAGTTGCAGTTAGCTCGCTAGCTGGCTTTGTCTACATGCGATACATCCATCTTTCATTTGGATTGTCGACTGGTGTGAGTTGCTTTAGAGCGCCTTATTGGTGGCCGTGAGTGCGCACACGTGACACACAATGAAAGATGGAAGAAGGCAGGGATTTTATTGACTTGACAGCCAGCATGTGGACCAGGGCCTCGGGCTGACGTGGCTGCTTTAGAGTGCCTTGTTATTTATCGTGAGTGTGTGCACATGATGCAAAGAAAGCCAATATTGTCAAGAAGCGCAATTATTTTCACTTTACCTGGACTTGATGTTCTTAATCTATGATCATAACTTCAGTCGTGTACAAGTGTTATCTGTTTATAAATAAAATTACATGTTTGTGTCAATAACAAACGCTCGAGATCATAAACAGAGAAAAACATTTATTGTGAGGTGCAACCCTGAGATGACGCAGATGCATGTAATGGTTTTGTGAATAATTTATCAGATGGATGGTTTTAGTCCTCAGAGTGCAAAACGTGACGAGCCAAAGCCCCGTTAAAGCTGAATAGTAGGTGCATTTTCACATAGTTTTGCCCCCAAAGCACCAACGTTTTGCAGATTTGCTGTTTGCTTGTATGCATTCATCAACACGAATATGGTATCCGAAGCAGTCATCGATGCTAGGACCTTATGTTTTTGTTGTGCACAAATGGAGATTGGAGCTGTGCAAGCGGGGCGCCCAGTCTCTGCTCCCGTCCTTCTTTAAGCTCTTTTTTTCCCAAGTAAAGCTACTGAGACACATCCATCATCTCATTGCCAGACATGGCCACGGACACAGAATACTGAGGGTTTCTTTTTTTTTTTTTTAAGATCTAGGCCAGAAATATGTTCTCTTGACACCGAAAGCCTTGCACTGCCACGGTAGCCACTACATTATCCGTACAACTGCTTGCAGACTGTGTGTTTAAAGGAAAGGATGGTTTTATATGGCATGAAAGTGCAATTCCAAATTGAGTGCTTCTATCAAATAATTTTGGACTGCCTATTTACATCTACAGGCAAGACATCTGTATCCAGTATCACTGTTCTTACTGTATATTTACACCTAAAATAACCCAAATGCACAAATGCCTAAAACATATGGATAAACAGTGACACGTCAATGCTAAATCCTAGTGGCGTTGGCGGAATTCAACTTTGCAGATTGCTTAGTCTGTCCTGAACTAAAAAGTCTTCCTTCTATAGGTTGAAAAGGCAGGTAACCTCATCATTCCACCTTTTTTTTGTCCTTTTTTTTTAGTTTTGATTTGTGTTGTTTGGGTAGATGTGAAAGTATACATCTTCGATTGAAGCATTTTCTTCGATTGGAGCTTGATATTAAAACAAAATATTTTCGATGCTTATGATACATGTTTTTTCCCCATCAACATTTGGATTTTTTTTTTTCGTCCATATTGTTCATGATATTGATCAGGCAGTTGTCAAGGTTCTCTTTTTGTATGTAGCACGTCATTTATGTATTTTTTTTCATGCATCTAATTACATTTCCCTGTTTGAAAACTTAACACAAAACTTCTACCCGAAGATAGCGTCTCACTACCTGCTGGGTTCCGTGAGCCTTCCTGTCGTCTCAGTCATCACATGGAAAAAGAAGTGCGGCCGTCACAACAAATAACAGCGCCCTTCCCTCGCTCTCTGTATTTTTAACCTGGCAGTCTTAGTGTGCCTTCTGCAGCTCCCCATTTCGAGATGATTTACTGCCTTATATATCATTTAAGAATCAATTTAAATGAACTCCCCCTTATATTCAAGCAGGAGAAAGAGAGCTTTGAGGATTTATAGTGCTTGTGTGGCGGATGGCATCTTATTGCAGGAAGAAAATTGGACTTGATGCATTTGTAAATGTGGATAAATATTTGCCGGGGGGGCTTTTGTTTGGGTCTAATGAAAACTCTGACTGCGTTCAATATAGTCTTAATACATCCATTCATTTTCTGTAGCGCTTGTCCTCATTAGGGTTCCCATTAGGGTCGCTGGAACCTCTCAACTGTGAAGCAGACGTGCTAACCATTATTCCGCCGTGCCGCCCAGCTTAGTACAATACTCTCAAATCGAATGTCAAGAATCAAATATTATGTGTCTGTATAGCCACCATCAACACATTTGGTCATCTTTTGTGAGGATCGAAAACTCGCATTTCCTTGCAGTTTAGTTCCTCATCAGCCATACATATGACAATTAAAGAAAATTATTATCTTCGTAAAGGATGAATTTTAGATGCAGCTCTACTGGATTGTACTGTAGATCAGTAAATGGGCAGTTTAGTGTACTCTGAGGGCATATTGTACTTCTGTTCAATTAAAATGTCTACATCCGTTGTAACTGTGCGTCCCACAGTGGTGATTGCACATTTCTAACCCCATCCAAAACCATTTTAGCCTGAGCTAAGTTTTCAAAGTTCAAAGTTGTGTATCATTCCAAGATAAACCAAAGTGGGCTTTTGATATAACCATACAAGCATGTATTCATTTATTTAGAATTTTTGAAAAGTGGTTTTGACTAACTTTCAGGTTAGCATTTAGTAAACGGGTCCAAGGAGAAAATTCCATTTGTGTGGAGCAATGCGACTAATTTGTTGCAGTCAAATCAAAATCAAAACACTTGCATCTCAAATGTGAAAATAGAAATGGCCGTAATCTGTGCCCCCCCCGACCCCCTGTTATTTTTTTCAAGGAAAAGTTGCACTTTATAATATTGTCCTTCATAAAACATGGAGTAATAAGACAATTACATAAAATGTTAAGAATTAAATTGTTTTCGCATCATGATTTAATGCTGCAATTCAATGAATGGTGCTGCTCCTTCTGATGTGCCCGTCTTAGCCATCAGGAGGCAAGACAATCCAGTCATGCAGATATTAACGAAGAAAAATTCGACTTCACCATGTCACGTTTGCGAGGTGGTGGTGGACCCCAAAAAGCAGGCAAGAGGGAGGAGCAGGGTGTACTTGACAAATTGTATTAATAAAACACAGAAAACTAAATCCTAAATAAAAAAAAGTATTAACAACCAAAACGAATCCAAAGTATCAAACAAAACCATGACTGAAGCAAAAACTATCACTTACCGAAACATGACTGGAACAAACATGACAGCAACAAACAGCCACAATGACCCGACCATGAGTGGTCGGGCGTGAGTCCTTTTATAGTACTAATTACATTACGACCAACAGGTGTGCAGCTGCAGGGGGGAGCCCTACAGTGCCACCTGTTGGTCACAAACAGAAGCATGACACTCCAACTAATGACCTGACTCATTAAGATGCTTTCATATTATTCATAGAGGATAAAGATTACAGTGTAACCTCAAGTTTGGAAATTAATTGTTTCCATAAACCCGTTTGTAATCTGGAACATTCAAAAATCAATGTAATACTTCTCATTGAAATGAATGGAAATGCAAGTAATCAGTTCCAGGCCCAAAACTAAGTTATACTTGTTTTTTTTGTTTTTTGTTTTTTTTACCAGTCTGTATTTTTGGGGGAGACAAGAATTTTTCACCGCCTCAAATTGCAAACGCAGTTACTATTAGATGGTTGATCAAGGATTCATAAGTGGAATTTTCGCCTAAATATGCATCGGCTTTTGCCTAAATTATGCTTTTTGTGAAGTGATTTGAGTTTGCTACCTCGTTACAGAAGCCATATCTCAAGTTTGTTATCACAGGTCAAAGCCCCCCCCGCCAAAAAAGTGTAAAACTCATGAAGCCGCGCCACTCATAGCTCAAAGCACCACTGTATTTTAATGAAGCAGAACTTTAAAAACTAGAGCCTGATTCAATTGAGCGTTAAAGATCGCTTTTCTTACATGATCAATAGATCAATAGATCTCTGTATTTATCTAAAACTTTGTTGTAAAAGTGTATTGCATGCTTTTTGAATTTCTGACACATCATCTCGGTTCTACTGGAACAGTTGACAACGATAAAAAGGGAAATGGTTCTGCTCCAGGGCAGTCACGGCTGACAGAGTGAGACCATCTGTGTCCTTGCTACTGAAAGGGGACATGATGCTGAGGAAGGAGTGATGAAGGGATGGGGCCAATAAAGACCTGCACAACTGTTGGTAGTCACAGCTCAATGCGTACATTCCCAGCCGGTTGCCTTTGGGTCTGAACTGTGTAGGAGCTCTGTCTACCTCCATAAGTCTGCAAACGCTTCTGGAATAAACACACACACACACACACACACACACACACACACACACACACACACACACACACACAGTTGTGCAGACTTAGTCAACAAGATTTGAACACAGCAGTTTCACGCACACGTGCACACGTCTACATACTGTATGAATGCATTCTGCCGCCACCTGGGAAGCAGATTTGACAGATGCATATGGTGGGTCACCGATGGCCCAGGTGTTTCTGGCTGCTCATGCTGTAAAAACCCAGCCTGTTCCCAAAACTCTCTGACAGTACGCATTCAGGCTTAAGACTATTGGTCAATAAACCATGCCATCTTTACACTTAATTTTAGGGATCCATCTGTGAAAGAACTGACAGAACTTGTTCAGACACTTCAGGCATGCTTGAAAGTGTGAGTGGACAAAGGTTTAGCCTGGCATACCGGCCCAAGTGAAAAAAAAAATGTAATATGTATTTGATAAGAAAACAAAATGATATATTTATATAGAATCGAAAGAATTAAACACACATTTTTTGGCTTCAATTCAAGCGACATTGTGCTGCTCGTTTTGGTTTTGGGCTGAATAATACAGACGGAGGAGTGATCCAGTAATATTAGACGTTCTTCGCTGGGGATAAATATTATATGCCTGTGAGTAGTCGTGTTCAATCATGTCTACATTTGTTGCTCCACCGTTTGTGTTCAAATCTCCATTGCTCAAAGGGATCTAACACCACAACAATAATGCTATTTTTTAGCCCACTGATGGTGTTTTGCTCTGTTTGTTTGCATGACGCAAACCTGACTTAAATACAGAATATGTAGGTTTTCTTTTTTTCTGTTGAGTTTGATACGACAACTGGGAGTGGTAATAACCTCTTTTTATCTGCTGAACTGAGTCAAGTACACATTGGGCATGGTTACTTCACATTTTAGCTTGCACATCAAAGCAAAAACAAACAAATAGAAACATTACCAAACCACGACTCAAACCTCAACCTGTAGTTGCATCTATCAAGTATCAAGAATAGGGCCTGTATGATGATGTGAGGAGCAGAAATCTCCACAAAGAATTGAATCCTTTTACCATGGTTATTTGTGCAGTGCATGGCAGATGGTGCAGCTATGTCTCACCATATGATCAATAGCTGTATGTCTCACAGTTAAATGAAAAGAAAAAAAAAAGCTCATTCAAATCTTGCGCTAATGCGACTTAGGTATTACCCATATTCATCACCAAGAGAGATGAGACCGAAAAGGAGGTCGGCTGGCAGCAGACGAGTATGAACATAGTGAATGAGTCGCACATAACCGGCTGTCGATTGCAAACAGGGCAACCAAGCTTTCTCCCACCATATGTGTTGTCCAGCGTGAATCCGGTAAACAGAACACAACTCTTTCAAAATGTGAAGAAAAAGGTTGAGCAGAGGAAAGCTATTACAGCCTACAGTCTTCTGGGAAGACTTTGACAAGATTTCGGAGTGTGGAG
The DNA here is from genome assembly GCF_001891065.2 of Hippocampus comes. Taxonomy (NCBI): domain Eukaryota; kingdom Metazoa; phylum Chordata; class Actinopteri; order Syngnathiformes; family Syngnathidae; genus Hippocampus; species Hippocampus comes. The sequence continues at coordinate 3,973,302 of NW_017805824.1, forward strand.
TGGGACTTTTTGTCCATCCATCCAGAAAAACACATTTGTGAGGTCAGATGTCAAAGATTTTGGATTACAGAGACTCTGCCGGCGTGCTGTGTTGGAGATCATCCAAAGTTGTTTGATGGAGTTGAGGTCAGGGTTCTGTGCAAGCTTTTCTCCATCAAAGTCATCCAAGAATGCCTTTATGTGCCTTGCGTTGTGCAGTGGAGGCACAATCATGCTGCAACAGAAACATTGGCCTTCAGGAGCTCATTTTATGACCACATTTCTTAGTTCGTAGTTGGTTTAAAGGTTCGGAATCTCTGGTGTGAGGCCAATTTCATAGATATCGGCAGACACAGTTTGCAATTTGATTCAAAAACGATATCTGTAAAGGAGGAACAATTCTGTCATAAATACTGGGTTTGTGTGGTGTATTGTGGAGGCGAGAGGTGCAGTGAAGCAGGAAGACAGGACAGTATGGATGGATGTAAAAAAGAACACATTTATTTTCAAAAACTAAAATGCAACCAGGACACTGGGAAAAATCAACATCGTAAATTAACCAAGTCCTAAAAAACGAGGTTTAACATGACTGGGTTTACATGACAGCAACACTGAATCAAAAACACAAAATGATACCGGGGGCCTCATCTATCAAAGAGTGCGAAATGTTTTTTTAACTGATCGAAATGTTGTAAGTGTGAAAGTACAAAAAAAAGATCTAATAATAATGTATATTTATCAAACAAACTTTATTTAATGCCAAATGACAAAAAAAACAAAAAAAAAAAACAATGAGAATAATCTTTAACTAACTGGAGGAAGACGAGCTATTTAGATTGCAAGATGAATGACTGACCTGTACATGAATTCTTCCAGTCCGCGTAGATTGCAGATTGTTTGCGCATTGATTGAATGAAGTCACTTCTTGTTCACGCAAGTGAATTTGTTGTCTGAGTCCATTAAAATGTGGCTTCAACCAAATTTGGAAAACCCTTGTTTAATTTGGATTTGTTGGTGATCGTCTGGATCGCTATTCCATCTTCAGTCTTCTACCACAAGGTTTTGTGTTTACGCACGGTGTAAGCTCTGAGTAAATTTACACACTTCCTCCTGCAAAAGTCCAAAGTGATACATCCCATACTTTTGTGGGAATGTTCATATGCACACTTCTGTGCATGCACGCTTTATAAAAGAGGCCCAAGGGAACTAAACATAAGCAAGCGGACGAGACAGCGAAGGACGACAACTGGTGGAATGAGAAAATGATGAGTAGACATGACATGAAAAAGACAACACGGGAAAACAAGAAACAAAATCTAATCAAGACAAATTCAACAATAACGCAAATCATAAGTAAAAGGAAGCAATGGAATAGATATACAATATTAGATGTCGACGTAAATGAGAAAGTACCATTTTTTTTTAATCCTGTTCAGACTGCATATCTCTGTCTATTGCTTTTTTTTCCATGGCACTGTAAATAATAAATCCTATGGCAATGTATTTATATTAAGACATGAAAAAAAGGCTTTCTGAATGAAGGTCGTTTTCTTGGGATCAGAAGAAAAAAAGCAGCGCTGGCATCGGTGCTGATGCTGTTGGCAATTTTCGCATCCATTTTAATTAGATTTTCGTCATTGCTTCAGACAGGGCTTGACTGTTTTGGGCTTGTGAATGTAACATGACTGAGCATGTGCAAGATTTGTTTTGAGAGTTGATAACTGGCTTTTAGGCTACTTAGCCAATCCAAAATGCTACAACTGATTCAGCTAAGGATTCTGGATGACTTAGTATCAAATAAGGAGTCTGCTACTGACACATCTGTGACCTTTACCGTTAGCTAACTGGCCGTATCGATTAATGGTTCTCAACCATACTTTAAAATTTATGATTGCCAAAATGATCTGATCGTGGACACTGGTTGAACTCTGTTTATTGAACTTGGAATCCTCATCTTGCCTCTGCAAGAAATATGTTTCATTAATTGTTAACTAACTAACGGGGCCTCACACATACAACACATTCTAAAATTACATTGCCCCCCCCCACCCTTGTTAAGATGTGTTCTTTATGCTTCTAATAAATTATCCCCCCTGCCCCCCGAAATAATATAGAATCAAAATTTAATCATCAGTAAAAACAATCCCTAAATAAAGGAATAATTCTTTTACATCAAAAAATGTGTGCCACAATTATTTGTGTCATGTCTGTCTGTTTTTATTTTTATTTTTTCAGGCACACCTGTTCCGCGTTTTCCAATCAAGCCAGCCATGTTTTTAAGGACTGCCAAGCTGCCTCGTCTCTTGTCGGATTATTGACCTTGCTCGCTGTAGTGCTTCAAGTGTTGTTTTCTCGACCTCGCGACACTCTCCACAGTCACTCTCGTTCATCATCGATTCTAGTTTATAACAATTTTTATTTATTCTTATTGCTCATGATCTTTGGCTTCCCGTAATTGGCTTCTTGACATTGCGTTTGTTTATTCTTGGTGTTCCCTTGTTGTTGCCTTTTGTTTATGTATTGCTTCTCCTGGCACCTTGTGACCATTTTCTGCAATTTTCTGTAAACAAACATTTCTGTTATGGCACTTTATTTGAGCCTGCATTTCTGGAATCCATAAACATTATTCGGTGCAGTCCAGAACCTGGCAATTAGCACCCCTGATGGTAATGCTTTGTTGACGCCACTTTTGTCAACCAACCAGTAACTAATCTTCTCCTATCATGTTTCACAAGACATGGAAAATGCGGGAAGACGGATCTTCTAGCATTCCTATTGACACAATCTCGAAATTATTGAGCAATCTTGGTTCTCTCCTCTGTACTCAGGGACAGCGACAGGATTGGGGGCCTTGACCAATACATAGGAGGGTGAATAAAATAGTTCATACAAATATTTTCGAATATCAAATAAAATTTACTTAAGATATTCTTAACATTCCATGTTAAGGTTGTTCGTCCTTTTTTTGTGTGGGGGGGGGGAGGAGGGGACAGAAAAAGACAGAAAAAAATGAATAATTAGTCATTGAAGGATCTGAACCCTTGTGAGTGGTGATTGATGGAGAGCAGCACCCATACATTGCAAAGTGAAGAAAAGATGAGAGAAAGGACAGAAGCAGGGAAACTATATGGGAACGATTGGGCGGCAGGAAAAGAAAGAGGGAAGTACTCCTCATTTCCTCCTCATTTCCTCTTCATTTCCAACAAAGCAGGGTATTAAAGAAACACCTGTGGTTTGAGCTATATAAGATATCCCAAGCTGCCCCGACTCTCCTTTTCCTCTCTGACTCTTTTCATTGGCTTCCTCGCCCTCCGTTTCTCCGCTCCCTCCTACCCCTGCTGTTACATATCTTTCTGGCCTGGGGCATAATCTCCTCGCCTGACAAAAAATGAAAGGAAGAGATGCTGACATGTAATAAAGCCCGGCTGATACTGTTTGGGGCTAATGCTAGCGGTGGCTGCCGACTCGAGTCTGGCTTCTTGCCTGCTTTACTGGAGCACAATGGAGAGGGAGAAATGCCGAGTATTTGCACTCTACACAAATGAAATTACTGAGGAACAGATGCCTGCAAATGAGATGCGGACGGGAAAAAAAGGTAAAATACAGGGCGAGAAAAAACAGGCAAGGGTTGGGTGTTCTCCTGCGCAACCTCCTGTTCTTTGTCACCAGGGGAACGCATAGCTTTTAGCACTCTAGCCTGAGGTGAAAAAGATTGCTCTCTCTCCATCTTCCCCTTTCTTCATCTTTCTTGCAGGCTGCATCCTTTGTATCTCTCTTCAACCAAGCACTTTGTTTTGCCTTAGTTCTGCTTTGACACTCCTTTTATTCGCTCTCAGGCAGGTTTGGATTGAAATAAATTCATTCCCTCTGCCTTTTCATGCCACTGCAGATGACATCAGCCTTTTTCTTTCCAGAACAGTAAGGGCTGTCATTGAAACATATTACCCCTGTTTCTTCTTACCCCTCACACAGGTGGTGTCATATTTCAAGGCTGTGGATGAAAAATGAGGAACATTTCTTGACAAGCCTCTGTTTTTTTTCTGACCTTATCAGCTTCCACAGTTTCCTATTTAAAAAGAGTTAGGCGACGAGCCTGTTGGCTGACCAAGTGTGGTTGTGATTTGGTAGCATGCACAGAAAGGGGGAAAAAGGCTTTGCTGACACACCAATGGAACAGCTGTGAGGAATAGACTTCATTTTTCCCCACCCACCTGCCCAGCGCCGCTGCCTCGGTACAAACATCCCTGGAAGCTCATGATCCCCACCTAGATTGTTTCTAACACCGCCTCCTTTTTGGCCCTTCGGTCTCAGGAAATGAGCACCTGAGCTGCCATTCCTCCCCCAGTTTCAGCAACAAACGTAACCCACTCCTTGAGCTCCCTCCTGCTGCTCCAGATTACAGCTCATTAGTAGTAGCGAGAGAACCAAAGCCCACACCATGCCTCCCTTCTGATTCCCACAGAGTTTCCTGTGATTCCTGAGCAGCACAATGTGCTCTGCACCATCAGACATGGTGGAACTGGGTGGCTGTCAAGTGTGGCTGAAGGACAGCAGCAGAGTGCTCGTCAGCTTCCTGAGAAAGATGAACAGAACAACACAAGGTTGGTCTGAAATATCTCAAGGTTGCACGTGAACACATTATGGACCAGCTCACCAGATCCAGCGGTAGGCACTGTTTTGCATTTTATATTTGCCGTTTTCAGAGCAGAGTACCATAGCTGTTTTCAGTGCGTTTTGACTGGTCTTTTGATGCCCACAGTACATCATGTTAAAATGTACAATATAAGCACCAAACCTACCAAAAGGAAGAGTAAACTTTCTTATTGTCTCTGATTAGTAATAAGCGGTAGAGCTTGAGGAGTTGGTTTCACTATATACTGTTTCTGACCAAAAAGTGGAGAAAACAAGCTTTGTTGAAAAAGAATCACGTCAAGCAGGACAGTGATTTTGAGCCGAATATGTAATGCTTTTCTGACACCTCAAACTAGAAAACAACCAAAACAAGTCTTCAAGATTCATTTACAGATATCCAATGCCAAGCTGCAAATCACTCACTTTTTTACATGCAGTCACTCGAGTTGCATCATTTTTTTTTTTCCTCACGATTGCGACACACATTCGCTATTACCAAATGCAACACATTCTGTGCACATGCCGTACATATACATAGTCTGTTCAAAGGTGAGGTGCCCAAACTTTTCCAACTTTCAACTTTTTGGCATTTCCCTCGCTCACGTTAGACGGGACAAGATGAAATTCACCCCGCCACCCCACCACCTGCAGGGATCTGTTTGTCACTACAGTGGTTTAAAAATCGGAATTTTCACAGACAAGCTGGGCGAGACCCTCTTCAATGCCCACTCAATTAAAAACATGCGTTTGATAAATAAATTCACTAATGGCAGTAAACACTTGGATTTTATCTTGGAAATCCAAACGTCCATTGCAGTGAATGAGTTAATACAGATTAGCAATTGTATCTTGTGATGAATGTAATACAAAATGAACACTTGGCTCATTAAAAAAAAAAATAAAAATTATGTTCTCGTCAATTGTTGGCTGGAACAGGCGCCAGCTCACCTGTGACCTTCAATGAAGACAAGCGCTATAAAAAGCGAGAGGAACTTATGGCTGTCTGTCCGACCTCTTGATTCAGGGTGTACCATTCGCACACACATTTCTCATGTTTCTCATCGCGTGGGACAACATCATGCTATCTGAAGCTATAAAAGAAAGTATGGAGGTCAACAAGGTCACAGAAAATGTTGGAGAACTTCATTTTCACATGAATAGGCAACAGTTAGTGAGCTGGCTTGGCAGTGGCGCTTTGTACACTCTTCCGGTGCTTCTGCCTCGCTCTCTCTTTTGTTGGTTGGAATAAAATGTGCAAAGAGCACTTCGCTCAAACCGTCAGCTGCACCAGGCAATGCGTGGTAATTGCCATTGAGAGCCTTTGTGTTTTACATTCATTCTTTTTTTTTCTTTCTTCCTTCCTTCCTGTTTCAGACCTTGGGAATTCAAGCCCATCTCTCCTCGACCATCTTGCCATTTTTTTTTTCTTGCATTGTTGCATGATAGATTACCAGATGCGAGGAGCAAATGTCGGTTGGAACGCAGTCCTTGATTTGTTATTTCTAAAAGAAAATCATTAGAAGGCTCGTTTATCTGCTCACGGAAGTATTTCAATTGAAGTGTCATGGAAGTGAGGCAAAATTGAGCAAGCAATCATGTGAGAGGTTTGTCATGTAGTTTTGATTACTTCTGTCTATAACTCTTTCGTGTTCAGACTTACAGTAAATGCCGCCAATTTAGAACAGTGTCACTGGTTCAATTTTAAACGGCAACGCAGTCGGGCAGAATAGCAATTGAGATGAAAGAGAATATGACAAAAAGAGAGAATCAAACCGTTTACATCCTCTACCTCAGCGAAAGGGCTTCACATTCGGCTGGAGGATTTAATCAAATCTATCCTGGGAGGGTTCTTCAGACTAAACAAGACAGCATGATAGCAGTCTTGTGGTCTGTGGGGAGCAATAGAAAAAAAACAAAAAACAAAACCACAGTCAATCACGCAGCCTCCGACACAGCTTCGAGCCACACTGCCGCGCAGTTGCCACGATGGGCTCTCTTTCACCTCTGACCTGACAGTCATCTTGACGGGCGGAGCATCTGACAGCTCGTCACCTGGAGTCACTCTGCTCCCACAGACATTCAAGCATGAAGATTACAATAACCGAGATGCTGAAAGACTCGACGTCTTCAGACTTCAAATCCGACCAAGTTTTCAATGCAGCGGACAGGCTGACACTGATTGTCTGAAATGTACACGCAGCCACAGCTTGAAAAAATATGCAGCCTCTTGTCTCTGCTCCATGACTCACTCTCAGTTGTTTTTGCCTTCTCGTTTCTCCTTTGTTCCTCTCTCTCCCCGTAGGCTAGACTCAGCAGCGTCCAATTTGAGTTCATTCGACCTCAGTCTCCTTATTGCTTTTCAAACAAATCAAAAAGTTACTTCGAAAAATGTATGCAATTAATCCTTTGTATAACTAATAATAAGAAATCCATATCAGACCATTTTCTGGCAGCCTCCCGATGTGTAAGCAACCACACGGAGGAACGGGACCTAACGTGTGGGACCTGGCGCACTGCTGTTGGTTTATTGGACAGCAAAAGAATTGTCACCTCTGTGCAACAATGAAGAAGTAACAATGGAAAGAACACTATTTTAATGAGTACCATACAATGATTGTGAGCTGAAGATTTTTGTGTTCAAATAGCCATCAATACTGTCAGAAGCTATAGAACACCCCCATTGGCAAGCAGTTCAAGTCCAACTGAGTGGCTTGAAATGGATTAGTGGTAAACGAGCAGATTTTAAAACAACAAAAACCAAACAGGTAAGTGAGTAAATGTCCAAAGTTCGACCCAGGGGCCAATTGCGGCCCATGATCAAATTACCAACAAGCAGCAGCTTCTGGCATGAAATTAAATATGTGTGGCAGGTCAGCACTGTTGACTGCAGTAGAAAATACATATGCACAAAAAAGCTATTTTATATTTCACCAGAATACCCATCGTTGGGTTCGGAAATACGCTCCGAGCGCACTGTGCCTCTCTGAGCAGCCCACTCTCAGAGTCATCTTTGGCGTAAGACTAAGAATTTGTGAACACACGCCTCACTGCATGACCCTTCGATGACCCTTTCCGGCTCATTTCCAAGACGGACACTGTAGCGAACAAAAGCAACGTTGACAGAGAGAGCCATTGCTTGCAGGACAAGTGGAAATTGGCTTTTTTGGGGGTCGGACTGAAATACGAAACAACTTTGTCTGCTGAATTTGCCGAGAGACTGTGGCTGTTTTCAAGGAATTGAATATCAAGAGACACGACCAGATGAAGCATGCAAACAACGAAGAGGCGAAAAAAAGGCAAAAAAGAAAAATTAAAACAACTGGAAGCTGATCTGCCTCCAGACATGTTCACCGCACCAAATCTGGCCCTCTTTGCAAAAGATTGGACTTTTTTTTTTTTTTTTGTATCTTGAATTATTAGGTCTTTGTTTTCATTTCAGAATACAATGAGACATTGAAATGCCTGGATTTCAATGAGAAACTGCTTCTCTTTTCAATAATTCTACACGTACGTGAGTTCCTATCAGAATTATTCCCTTCATCATTTGAATGATTTTTAGTAAACTATCCAACCAAGTTTTTGATGTGGACTGCGTCCACTAAATTATGTTGCGAGTCAGGAGCCAAGCAGTCAACGAATGACCTTCAATTACAAAATGGTGTACATTTTGGAAAAGTCGCTATAGGGGCCTTGACATTTCCCATCAGAAAAAATCCTGCTGTCATTTGTCAAACTGCTCGCTCTGTCCCTTTTGCCTGCCGACGTCCAAAGACAGGAGGTCTGATGTTGAGGTGTGATGTGTGACTGTCAAGAACAATGCGTGTGCCCATACAAAAACATCGCAATATGCATTCTCCTGAAAGAGATGGATTCACTCTGCATTTGAGTCCTTGCAAAGATTGAGTGACAGTCAGGCAGCAAGGTGAAAGGCAATCACGCGGTGGACAGATCAATTAGTTATTTCCACACGAGGAAAATGGTGGGAAAACACAATTCCATCAGGAAATGATTTGTATTCTCTACCCTTTCTTAATCTCTCCTGGTTGTTGAGGGCTTGCGAGTTTATCTCAGCTCTCCTTTTGCTCATTTGCGAGAAGAGGAAAGATGCACTTAAGAGCGTGATGGTGCTTTCCTGTCGTGAGAATTAACTGGGAACAGCAGACCAGTGGCACAGGCCTGCCAGTTCGGTGCTCACTCTCTCAGTTTACCAAGCCTTGTGGTGCTGTTTCGACGCCAACCCACACATTCATTTATGTCCGCTCAAACACTACTGACACCCACAGCCGCATTCTATTGTTTCAACTTTTGTTACTTTCATAAATTGGACATTATTATTGCAGCTCTTGGCATGCTGCTTTTGTATTGAGTCATATCTCCGACCTCACAAATGTTCTTCTGGAAGACTGGGCAGAGAATTCCCACTCCAACATTTTGTAGGTTTTTTTTTTTTTTTTTTTTGGAGAAGAGTGGAGGCTGTTTCATCTATAACTTCTCATTTGGTATGTTCTTACTTGTGTACATTTTCACTTCCTGCCATGTGTACAAATACTTTTGTCTGTATAGTCTATGTTAAATTCCGGAATAATCAAGACCCCAAAAATGTAGACCAAGATAAAAACTATTTTGACAAAAAAGGTGTATTTACAAAAAGGGCCCAAGACCGACCACGTACAAATGAGGTCGCTGGCAAACACGGCCAGGAAAAACCAAGAATAACGAAAAGCGCATGCACAATGCAAGGGAAAAACCATCCATCCATCCATTTTCTGATCCTCTTGTCCTCAGCAGGGTCGCGGGGCATGCTGGAGCCTATTCCAGCTGTCATCGGGCAGTAGGTGGAGGACACCCAGAACTGGTTGCAAGCCAATCGCAGGACACACATCGACAAACAACCATCCGCACTCACACTCACACCAAGGGACAATTTAGAGTGTTCCATTAACCTGCCGCACATGTTTTTGGAATGTGGGAGGAAACCGGAGTACCCGGAGAAAACCCCAACAACGTAAATAGGACAAGAAAATCTCATGGAGAGAAGAGAAACAAAACAAACTACACTATGAATATGAAACTAAACTACAATAACAAGAAATAAATAAGATTATGGCAACCACGATAGATAGTTGAGCATCTAGAGAATTGCACTTGGTACGTGGAACGTGAGCAAGGTGAATAATCTGACAGGGACCTGACAGCAAAACAGTCCTTAGATAGTCCTAGAAGTTGATTACAGTGCAAAACAGTTGCATCGCTGGAGGCAACGCCCTCCACTCCAGCTGGAGCTGAAAACCAAAACTCAAAAACAGATCAAGACATGACAGTCTACGCTTTTTGAAAGATTCTTCATTTACTTTTTGGCATGTTGCTAGTCCCAGAAGTTGATTACAGTGCAAAACAGTTGCATCGCTGGAGGCAACGCCCTCCACTCCAGCTGGAGCTGAAAACCAAAACTCAAAAACAGATCAAGACATGACAGTCTACGCTTTTTGAAAGATTCTTCATTTACTTTTTGGCATGTTGCTCCAAAGGCATCTGCTTCTAAGGCTGTTTTTCATGTGATCCTATCGTTTAGTTCTTTGGCCAATATAATTTCGGGTTTGGTTGGATTGGGATACTGTACTTCAAAGTGGCGCCTTTGAGTTAGGAGCCTGCAAGCAGAGCAATGCTCACTTTCACCCAGTTTTTTTCACCCAATTTTTTTCATGAATTACCGTATTTTCCGGACTATAAGTCGCAATTTTTTTCAAAGTTTGGCTGGGGGTGCGACTTATACTCTGGAGCGATTTATGGGTGAAATTATTAACACATTATATCATTTCACACGTTATTTCACATTAAACCGCAAGAGGCCGCTCTAGACCTGTATTGATAAAACCACGATGAGTCTGACGTAAGCGACGTAGAAGAGGAAGCGCTGCACCTTCTACCTCCGGAGTTGGTGGAGTTGCTTTAAAGTGACACAGAGGATGAAGATTCCATTGGCTTTAGTGATTTGGAGTGACATTGATGGTTTGGTGAACTTGTTAGCATGTTTTTATGCTATAGTTATCTGAATAACTCTTAAGATGTTACTTGAACATACCAGGCACGTTCTCAGTTTGTCATTTATGCTTCATGTCACGTTAGCATATCGTACACTTATTCAGCGTGTTGTTTTCTATTTTATTTATTTTTTTTAAATTACGTTTCAAGATGGCATGTATGTTCTTAGTGTTTTCTTCTTTATTATGCATTTTATGGTTGGTGCGACCTATGCTCCGGAGCGATTTATAATCCGGAAAATACGGTACTGTTTTTTGTGTCATTTTAACCTGTTTTTAACAGTTTTAGCCTTTTGGCCATGGCTTTCTTTGGTGGAGCGTATCAGTGCCTGTTGAATGCGATTTCACCAGCAGCAAGTTTACTACAGCTCCATTGCATTCTCCCATTTTTTACACTCTCCAGCTTTGTTACATCATGCACTATTGCAACATTTTGGGTGTGGCATTGCCTCCATATTGGTCTACAATCCCAAAAAGCTTTGCCCCAGCATGGAGCTGGCTGGTTCACACCTGCTCAGAAAAGAATGCAACTGGAGAGCGATGAGAACCAGCGATAAAGTAAAGTGAAGTGAGGAAGAGGATTAAAAGGCACTGAATTGAACCACTCCTTCTGGATTTGTGTTACTTGCCAACAAACAAACTATTGGTTGTTAAGAAACTACAGTAGTTTGTTTCCATGCAAAAGTCTGCTTGTAGTAAAAGTGAGTAATGTCATGTGTGATATGATAGCGAAATTACAATTTTAGAATGATAGCCAGAGACATCTATGATGTCATAGTCCTCATACTAAAGACTTCAATTTAGCTCCTCTCTGTCATTTTCTTACGGGATCACACAGCATGTGGACTGCGCAACCTCTTGTATCGATGTAAACGAACCTCTTGTATATTTTAATTTGAACATCTTATTTTAAGTATTTATTTTTGGCATTATTATAATTATTATTGTTTGTTTTCTTGAAAGCACTTTGTCACAGCTGTGGTCATTGTTAAAGTGCTACCGGAATTGAATTGAGTTGTTCCGCATGAAGGTCATCTGCGTTCACCAGTGTCCCTGAATGGACACATGGTAGAGAGATTTACACGTTCATGTTTGTTTATAGGTTAAACACTGTACACCCACAACACTATACACAAAAATTGAGCTTGCTCTTTTGTTGTTGTCCTGTGTCATCTATGTCATCCATCAATCCCCCAAGCCTGGCCCAGCATTCATTATTCCGACCTTCCAGTCTGTCGTCTTCTTCCATCTGCTGATAGTCCACCTGGTGCCTTTGCAAGGTTGCCAGACTTTGGATTATCTAGCATGACAGTGGGCCTAGGGGCTGTTTGGATCAAATCCACTCCCAAGCTACCAGGTGACAGCACTGTTTCTTGTCCTTGACAGACTCAAGCTCTCCCCTTTGGAGAGCTTTGGACGCATGGCCACTCTTCCAGAACATATATTCTGTTAAGTACTGTGTCTGTGCATTACAGTTAATCAGTGACCCACTGGGGAGTCAGCTAGGTCTACGGTTGTGTGCATGTCCAAGCATTCAGCTTGTCATTGTCATGCAGTACTTAATTCTTTCACTCCTAAAGACTTTTTTCTTTTCAGACTTGGTCCTGAATTGGCTGGTACTGAATGAGTTAATAAACACACAGATGTGTTGACAGATGTATTTTTAAGCACAAAGAAGAAAACATGGCGAGCATTGGTTGCACAATCACATACCATAAATGGAAGTTAACAGAGATACAAAAATGTTCAGTTTCAACTGACATCGGGATATGTGAATTTTGCATTGGGTGTATTGTAGTGGTTGTAGTTTGCAGTTGTGTTGAACTGCACTGCATCCTACTGGGCGCATGATCTATTCTATTCTTTCTATATTAAGATCTGGTTGTTATCTCATAGGTATTGTTTTGATTATTTTTATGTTTTCTTAAAAATCTTTACGGGCTTAAAGAATAACCTAATAGATGATACAAGTCTAAAAGCATGTCTATAGTTTGTCGTAGGCCAGTGGGGCAGCTATCAATCATAAGATTTAGCTGATTCTTCAGATCAACATGATATCCAAACGTGTTTAGGCCATCTCTCCCATTTTGTTATTGTAGTCGCTTTCACTTCTCTACCTGTGGACTAATCTGCTGAGGTTGACCAACCGGTCAGAGAGAGTTGTCACCAAGACCACTGACTCAACAGGGTCAATTGTCCATAAAAAAAACCTGAGTACCGATATGTGTGTCACGTTTTGCGAGATGGTGGAGTAGAGGATCCCAAACAGCAGGGAGGCAAGGAGGAGCAGGGTGAAACTGACCAAGATGTATTGAACAAAAATACAAACGGGAGTACACTGGGAAATTACCAACTCCAAGTGCTCAAACAAAGTCCCGGAAATCACAAGGAGCCAAAGTAACAAAAGAAACCTGTGACAGAAAACAAAACATGACAGGAGCGGCACACGCAGACACTGACGTACTCACAACTCACAATGACCCAACAAAGACTGGCAGAACTCAGGGAACTAAATACAAGCAAAGTGACGAGACAACGAGAAACACCTGGACAAGACACGAAGGGTTGAGGGAGCTGATTGGTTAAATACAAGGGGCAGTGATGACGAGAACAGGTGGCGACAAAAAGGGCACATGAGGGAACAAAACCAAACAGAAACATAACGATGTGCCCCATTCACAGAGCAGCAGTAGTCTGTCCACTCAATGTATCAGTGGAATAGCAACGAGAAACAGGTTGAAATGATTACATATCCTCTACAAGTATTGTAAAACCATAATCATAAATGTGATTTTGCCCAAATAATCCAACTTACGAGTTTTAAAATAGCTCATACTGTCAGGCAATACTGTAGAGTAGAAAACGGAATTAAAACCTACAGGAATCCATTGCTGTGCGACTGAAATGAGCCAGGGCCTTGTTTTTTTTTCATCAGTACTTTCTTCTGTTGTTGCAGACGTAAGAGGGCCCAGAAGTAAGAGACACTTTCACATTTGTCATCCAGGTCGAGACAAAACCTCTGAAATTAGTTTAATCATATAAAGAAAGTAAGGGGGTGAGCGGGGAACAGTGGGTGAAGGAGCGGACTGGATGTGTGGTGGGGAAAATTAATTTCCATCGTGGCTCTGCAGCTGGTGATGAATGACAGACAGAGAGCTCTCAGCTGGAGAAGAAAGAGGAGGAGGGCTAATGGAATTGTACTGAATCAGTCTTGAGATTCACGAGGAGAAAACACAAGGTTGCTATTACTCTTTTTCAATGTCATGCCTTGTTAAAGACATGAGCTCTCCCCCTGGCTTCATCGGAAAAAATCAGTTCAGCAGCCTTTGCGCTGTAGTGTATATTGACTGAGATGACCAATTTGGTTTTGATCAGGTCTGAGGAAGAGGTATCTGAAAAGATATTTCTTCCATTTCAGAAATGCATTTCCAGCCCAAGCATGTTGTTTGGCACCGCGTCTACCAGTCAAGCTTTTCTGTGTTCCACAGTAATGGCACATTTTGCGGGCAGGTGAAAGAAGATCCTGTTTGTGTGTGTGTGTGTGTGTGTGTGTGTGTGTGTGTGTGTGTGTGTGTGTGTGTGTGTGTGTGTGTGTGTGTGCGTGTGTGGTACATGTGAATCAGTTTGTGGTGCAATTCTACACTGATGATGTTCAGCAGAGCACGCAGTCAGTCAAAATGAGAACCTTCACACATTACTTTCTCTTGGCTGCTCTCCATTGTATCATTCATCTGGATCACAGTTCATCCTGGCTTACAGTCTCATCGATTCCCTCTTGTATTTACTGTATTGCCTGAAGGAATTATGCGCAGTTAAATCAAACCAAACAGGCCCAGCACATAAAGTCACCTGATATAGTAGCATTGATCATTTCCATCACTATATTTGCTTGCTCGAGCTCCTTCGAGTGGCCAAATAAGGGCCGCTGTCTGATTCATTATAAACAGGTGGTTAACAGTGAGCCCGGTGAGTGTTTAATCTCAAACAATCTCATGTTTCGGTAATGTAAAATTTGACTTCCCCTAGAGGCTGTGGATTACCACTGTGGAAGAAAATTGGAAGTATTTCTGTTTGCCGAAGTAGAATGCCTTTTGATAGAAAGACATGTTGGCATCTCATTCAGTGGGCAAGTCTTATAGTAACAATATGAAAATGACACCAAGCACACTATCCAGAGTTAAAATAATAAAATAAACATGTGACACAAATACAACTTGAGAGACAGGCAAGTTACACAGACACACTCACGCATTCTAAAACAACATAAACATCGAGTGAACAATAACAACTGATGTCATTTACTGCGTACAACACACTCTGGTTTCTTTGTGGTTTTACGGCAGGCGAATGTTATGAGTGCAGGAGAGAGGGCAGTTGGAGAGTGATAAATTACGATATTGCAAGTGACGCAGTTATTTACGTTGGAGAGCTTGCAATATTTCACGTATAACCCAACATAGTTATCCTCTCCCATAGTGTGTAAATGAAAAATAAGTTTATGCCGCCATTTTGTGTGTGTACAGTTGTTAAATTGGCCAAGTTAAGTCTGTATCATATTGTTATGTGCTAATTTAGCATGCTCTACTAAGTTTGATGCTTCATTATCTATGATTGATCTCCATAGGTAGGGCTCGTGTGCTATTGTGTGGGTAAATGAGTTGCTTTTAAAATCAAGTAAACAGTAAAGTAACAAGGTTACCCTTCGTGGTGTAATCATAATTTGATGACTGACTAGTTTTTCAAGGTAACAGTGGCAACACCGATCGTCAATCTGAACAGGTAATGCCAACTGAGCTGCATCTTCACACAAGGACAGAAGCACAAGAGGAAGAAAAATGAGGGAATCATGAACTCTAACCTGAAAGCAGAGTGAAAAGTATCTCATCTGGCATTCTCATATGAGAGGTGGAAATTATAAAGATTAAGTTAAACCTCCCCCGCCCCTACGCTCCACTATTTCCTCTTTTTTCACTCTGCACCTCTAACCTCATTAGAGCATATTATAGTCCCCTGCCATTGGTACATATATGACTCCATCACCAGAGTGGAGGTATGGCTTTACTTTTAAATCCACTTAACCATTGTGACTGGGAGCTCTGCTGAAATGTGACTAGAATATTTATAAATCCCGCTTGACTGATTTTGAATAGCTCAGTAACAAAATATGAAATGTCAATTTGTCCAAGTCTGATCATAGTTGGGGACTATCATCGTAATGCTCATGTGTGTTTGATTCTGCAAAATCTTTTGTTTTGTAACAGGGTCGAATATATGTTCACTATTTTGATTCCAAGATCGCTGTACCAAAGTGGACATTTTTGTGCAGAAATATTTTTGCATTACTTGAGGTTGCATGCCAGCTTCTGCCATTTGCTTTTGTATCATATACTTTGCGTTTGTTGAAGACACCTGTTAAAAAAGAAACCACGTGCCTGATGGAAAAAGAAAGTGCCCGACTTGTGCTGCGCCACAATTTAAGCAATCAGAAATGTGTCCTCTGACTCGAATAAGGCATTGCGGGGCGGTAACTGGCCTTTATTATTAAGCCACAAATGAATGTGACTCAACAAAATACAACAAGCAACTCAGTAACACAATTAACATACTTCCCCACATGTATGATGAACTAAGATGACGGGGCCATACTGTTTTTGCTTCTGAACCCTTTTATTGCAACTCAAAAAGAATGCATCTGTCTTCATTTTAGCTGGATTTGTCACTTCTTGGTCTACTTGTGTTATGTTTTTATTTCATGTGCTCAGTAATCTACACTAACCTAATATACTCTTGTTGTATTCATCAAAAAGAAAAAAAGGGATGCACTACTACATTTTTTTTTCTTGGGGAAACTTGGCATTTTTGTCTAACTTTTATCGAATTATCTTTTCGGCTCGGGTTGTTTGCAAGCGCTCAATAAATGTATTGCTAATTTTCCCCTTTCCAAGATAGAAGTTTTATTTCACTGATTTATTTTCCCTGCATGTGCCCGGGTTCCAGTCAAGCAGATCCACGTGTCACATCGTTAATTGACTTGATTTTTCGAGCCTTTTGCCCCTGAATGAAAGTCATGCACAGTCTCAAAGTCGCAGAGTCTGTTTGTTCTCTTCCTTTCTTCCTCTCAGTTTATACACATCTACTCCTCTCACGCTCTACATGGAGCCAGATTGCCCTTCACTTGACGTTATCAAGCTACTCTATCAAAGACATGTCTCACCACCCCCACGCTAGGACAACAGCATTTCGCTGTAGTGAAGCTCCACCACACAGTTCAAGACATCCTATCCTTCGTCTTATGTGTGCCCAACAACTGTCTCATAAATACCTGCGAAAAGTACAGTGGAACCTATAGCTAAAAACGCTTCTTTGAACAAACAATTTGGGTTACGTACAAAATTATCCTAGAAAAATGGCCACTATTTAAGTACTATTGATGTACGGACAGTCTCACACCGCGTGACCATCATGGGCAACGTGCATAAAGCATTGCTTTGATCTGAAACCTAGTGATATCTCTTTATGGTTTTAGATATAAGCCGCTGCATATGTAGTCGGAAATTCCACTTTCGCATCCTTGATCATCCAATCACTAATTGCCGTTGCAAAAAAACGATATGTGTATGTTATTTATTACATGTGGCATCTTTTTAATTTAGAGAATGAACGGCTAAAGTTGTTGTAATCACGTCATATAGCCGTCCACCCATGCCGCGAAGTGGAAGTTCCACCTACGTTCAATACATTCACCCAAACACAGATGCCAGAAGTGTCTATGTTGAATAAATGTGGAAGCAGGTCCCATGTTGATAGATATAAACTTTTGCCAAACAAGTTTGCAAAGTTGTCGTCTTCTTCCCCTTTTTCTCCCTCCTTATATAAAGCAAATATATGAGCAATAAATAGTTATCATGTCTCTGAAATTGTATATACCTTTAGAATTGTGTGTTTTCACATATTTATTTATCATATTACCGGTATATATTTTTTTCATATTTTCAACCATGCACTGGTACAAAAAAAAAAAGGTTCAATAGAAATTATTTTTTTGGAGCTGGAATGGATTAATTGCATTTTCATTAATTTCAGTGGGAAATATTACCTTGATTCATGAACAGTACAAGTTACAAATAAGCTTACATAACCAATTAATTTTGGAACTTGAGGTTCCATTAGACTCTCGCTTCCTGTACCTGCAGACTGATCATGGTACTATATCATGCCCCATTCTGTTTCCACAGTCATGTTGTATCGCTTAGCGCAGGCTAACCTTGAGAGTCCTTCGGTCTCATTGTTCACTCACACTAAAAATAAAGCCTCTGGGAATGCTCACTCCATTGCTGTGCCTTGCCAAGCACAAGAGCCATATGGACCCAAACTCCACGGACCAATCCTCCACCACTGAGGAGCTTTACGGGCATAAACGACAGAACGACAAAGTCCTTTTCTGGGATTTATAAGCTCTCTCTAGTCATCCATTTAATATAACTGTTTTTGCTCCAACTGTCTCCCACTTGCTGAGATGCTCTTTTTTTTTTCCCTTCTCCAGAAGTGTACTGAGTCGGGTCATGACACTGGCAGAGCGAGCATCTGCCAGTGAGCAGAGGGCCAATGAAAAACCATCTCCTGTTTTGCTCTCAGCTCCCAACATATTTTTCCTGCTAATTAACCTGCAGTCGCCTTCTTACTGTGCATATTTTGCGGGGTGGTGATATCAGGGTGTGCTGCAGGTGGGAGAGGAGGGACAATCTGAGCTCTGAATCTTGAGCATTTAACAGGATTTCTCTCATTTTCTGATTGGGCCAACATGCTCATGTAAATGTGTGCATATCTCTGTAGTCAGCAGTTTTTAGTTTCTGCCCATCTGTGCTGCTCCACAGTTGTTAGATAACATTTTACATGCTGACTTCTCTTTGAAAGCACGGTGCGGTCGTGGGTAGGAAGTCTGCATCAGTATTCCAAAAACATCCATGTAAGGTTCATTGAAGACTTGAAATATCTATATTGTTTGTCTGCAGTATAGACCTCGCCTCTCGCACAGTATTGACAAGGATAGGCGCCAACTCCTAATGAGGAATAAGGGTGTTTCAGAGGAAATACGGTCAAACCAAATGCTCAAACACCGACCCACTTCCATTTACAATCACTCATCAGATTTCACTGCTCACAATGCCGCATATACAGTATACTGCAAAGATAAAATTTAAAAAAAACCTTTCAGGTAATTGGGCTGTCGTGTGTGAATGTATTTTGAGTGGTGAAAAATGGCCGCCTACATGGCAGCCAACAGACCAAACCAGTATCACACCTGTCCAAAACGTGAGATCATAACAAGTTACATGATGAAAGCCGCCGAGACCAC
Organism: Hippocampus comes; assembly: GCF_001891065.2. NCBI lineage: Eukaryota > Metazoa > Chordata > Actinopteri > Syngnathiformes > Syngnathidae > Hippocampus > Hippocampus comes. Next base: position 3,992,310 of record NW_017805824.1, read on the forward strand.
TTTCTCTTTGTGAAATACCAACACACCGATGTTATGTGTTCAATGTAATTTGTATGAATTTTTTGAGAAAATATATTTGCATGAAGGTAATGACACTATTAAAGTGTAAATCTAATTAATTTAAAAGTGTTTAACTTCAATGGTCAACGCTTGTTGCTCAAGGATCGATATGAAACAATGGAAAAGACCACAACGTTCAACAGCAAAGGGCAGAGAGAACTATCTTTATTTATTCATAACACACTGGAGGGAGGTTTGATTGCTTTCTGGGAACCACCCATAAGCAGTATCGAAAATGGATGTATAGATCTCTGTCTTGAGCTGCAATCCATGAGTTTTACCGAGGAGTATCAAAATGCATGTTATCTATGGTTTATTCTCTCCAAGTACTATAATCTATTCATAGCCACAAGCCAACAAGAAAGGCCCAACTGTTTTACAAACCATAGTTTGAATAAATTATTCATGTTTATTGCCACAGTAGGCAGAATGTTTTTTTGTTTTTTTTTTGGTGTGTGTGTTTTTGGTGTGTGTGTACCTGTAACGCGTCAGCGTCACCGTGTGCAATAAGAGTAATCACGTTCTCTTGCTTCTTTTTGCTCATATGTCAAGGCAAAAAAAAAAATTCTTTTAAACAGACTTTAGAAAATTATGGCCAGGGTGAGGACCAATGTTCCCTCAAACTTCCATGTGTCTTAGCATTCACACACATTTCCTGAGCATTCCTTTCTTGGACCACGGTGAGCAACATCAGACATGTACATGGCAGCCAGCAGACCAAACCAGTATCACACCTGTCCAAAACGTGAAATCAAGTCACTCCTATTTCAAGACAACAATGGGGGATCTGTTTCTTTGTATGTATATTATTCTGTGCCTTTTCTCCCCTGCTGCCACCTGTCCCGGTGTCCTGGAAAGGATGCTCATGCTACACTTACCAACTGACAAGATCGTAAGATCTTTTCCATATAATGGATTGTCATTTGTCCCAATGTTATGTCTGTTTGACACCCAAGAGATCCAGATGAAGGCCGCATGAGGCCAAGCAAGACACTAGTAGCATGACACTGTTGGGGGGAAGAGAGAAGGAAGGAATTGAAACAATCAGCGATTTGAGGGATGCAGATGGCATATCTGGCTATGACTCCTCGTTAGTATCGGCCAAGCTTGAAGCCGAAGAGTCGAAAATGTACCAGTGTCAATTTGGAGTCATTTTGAAAAATAAAAGTTTTCAATCAGTGTCCTTTCTGACTTTCCCCACTTTGCAGTAAGAACACTTTCACTCCTCCAATGGGTGCCTGATGGTAATTGCTTCCATGTTGCATTCAGTGTGTTGTTCATTAGGAGTATGTGTCGAAATGTAATTCGTAACACACACACACAAATTACATTTGAGCCACAAATTACATTTGCGTGTGTGTGTTTTTGGTGTGTGTGTACGTGTGACACGCCAGCGTGACCGTGTGCAATAAGAATAATCACGCTCTCTTGCTTCTTTTTGCTCATTTCTCAAGACAAAAAAAAAGCCGTTCGCATCTAAAAAAAAAACGTATATCAAGGCACTCCTATTTGAAGACACCAATGGGGAATCTGTTTCTTTGTATATATATATTATTCTGTGCCTTTTCTCCCCTGCTGCCACCTGTCCCGGTGTCCTGGAAAAGGATGCTCATGCTACATTCACCAACTGACAGGATTGTAAGATCTTTTCCATATAATGGATTGTCATTTGTCCCAATGTTATGTCCGTTTGGCACCCAAGAGTTCCAGGTGAAGGCCGCATGAGGCCAAGCAAGACACTAGTAGCATGACACTGTTGGGGGGAAGAGAGAAGGAAGGAATTGAAACAATCAGCGATTTGAGAGATGCAGATGGCATATCTGGCTATGGCTCCTCGTTAGAATCGGCCAAGCTTGAAGCCGAAGAGTCGAAAATGTACCAGTGTCAATTTGGAGTCATTTTGAAAATAAAAGTTTTCAATCAGTGTCCTTTCTGACTTTCCCCACTTTGCAGTAAGAACACTTTCACTCCTCCAATGGGTGCCTGATGGTAATTGCTTCCATGTTGCATTCAGTGTGTTGTTCATTAGGAGACAGTGTTATAAATGGGATCTCTCATAGCGTATGTTCACGTCAGGCTCTGCTGCTCCCTCTGCCACCACGAGCGACACGCACATCGCTCACTCTCTCGAAGGACCAGGCGATATATGGCCCTGCGAGGGAACAAGAAATGGGAAGGTGGGAGGGGAACGCAAAAGAGAAGGAAGGGGAGCTGTGAGTGCTAGTATCAAACATGATGACTTGGAAGATGTTACAAAGTGAAGAAAATGTTATCTGGCTAAAGATGGGGAGAAATGGAGCGATAGAAGAAGGAGAAAAGAGGGTGGCGGCGTCACGAGAGGAAGACGGACAGGAGAAGTTTCTAACTGTCCACTCATCAGAGAATTGGGCTGTTCAGATGTTTGGTTGGCAGTAAACGCAGACAGACAGATTGTAGCCAATTATATGTGTTGGGAATCCTCTCAGAGATGGGCTAATGACAGGGGGGAGGAACAGGCAGATGGCTCCCGTCATGAAAAATCCTCATGCAATAACATCACAGTGAGGCTCTGCGAACATTAGCAGTTGATGGGGAAAAGGCGGGGTTCACATGAAGGAAGAAATTCATCAAGTGAAATGAGGGAAGTTTGTCAGGCGATAATCCTGCGCAGTCTCGTTAAAAAAAAAAAAAACAATCACAAAAAGTTGGACATTTTGCTTTCCCCACATTGAAGCTGCACCATTATACAGTAACTAAACTCAAGATGTTGAAAGTTTCTGTTGTATTTATAATGTGCATGTCTTATTCATCAGCTGATGTTTACTTAAATCTACATTTATTGTTAAAAAAACATTGAATCTGCCTTTGTGGTCTGCCATTTCTAGATCTTTGCACTCTCACGAGTGCAATGCGCGAGACATGTGACATGTAGTCACCAGATGCGGCTTATTATAATGCGGCTTTATTAACTAAGAAAACCATATGGTGGTAGTAAATATTCAGGAAAGACCAGCAATATATTGTCGCTGTCAAGCGGAATCTGCGGATCTCCAAAATCAGCACTTTTCAAGGATCAAAAATCCTCTTGCTGGAATTTTCACATTTTATTTTTAACTTTAGGTTTATTTATTCAGGTAACACAACTGAGAACAGCTTCACAATTTCAGTGCCGACCTGGATGCAGACAGCCGAGTAATAGAAAGTGTGAGCGAAGAGAAGGTCAATTAACCAGTTCAGTGTTGGGTATTAAAAGGAGCACTCAGAGTAACCAAATACACACCATCATTAAAGTTGGGATTGTACCTTCCACTGCTATCATATGCCATTGAGCACCAACATCAGCACCCCGAAATCATGTTCCATCACAAATTGATTACACCTAAAACGTCACAAATGAATTATGTTGTCATTGATTTAACTGTGAGAGCACGGCGGCGGCACCACCGTGCAACCACATCAATTCTGCGCTCACGCCGACTCACAGACCACACAGAGTCTTTCATACTTCACAAATGCAAACAACTTACATCATCTTGGCAAACTCTTTTTCAAAGGTCTTACATTCAAAGGCCTTGGCAGTTTATTAGAAGGAAATGAATATGCACGCACGTTTGTAGCTGACACACTACCTTTACAGCGCTGCATTGTTAACAACAACCTCAAAGGTGTCGAATAATAATGAATTCAATTTATGGCGCGCCTTTAAAAAATATTTCCACTGGGTATTGCCTAAAACACATCCAAACTCTCAATCTTGAGGTGACAGTTTTGCTGCAAGGCCCCACAGAGTGAGGGAAGAGGTGGAGTTTTACACTTGTCAGACAATGGAGCTTTTTAAAGCGTGAATAGATTTGTTCTAAAGCTTTTTTCGCCACTTTTGAAATGGTTAATAATGTGTAGAAATAGCAGACAAAATGGGAACACAGCAATAGCATAAAGAGCACATTTGAACTCACTCGCCGCAATCTGTCAGCCGACGCCATTTAATCGAGCGCCTTGGTAGCAGGTAATGCTGTACTGGTGCTTCGAGGTCCCTCCAGTCTGCGGGAGAGAAGTATTTCGCCCATCATGGCGTCATCTTTATGTTGATTCATTATATTCTGTTGAATTATTTTTCCACAATAGCTTATACATTAGACTACTGTGTTTTGATAAGTACCGGACCATTTTGGGGTTTAGTTCCAGATAGATGATGTTCTGGGGTGTGTGTAGACTCAAATAGTTTTCATTGATATCAGGTGTTCTTCATCTGTGCTTTTCCCTGTTTGCTCATTGTGTACATTTAGTCTTTAGGCTTTATTCATTCTTTATCAGGTCTTCGTCAATTGTCTTGTGTGACATTGTTTCTTGAGCTGCTGAAGGTGTTGATGGCCAAAAAGAACTCACATCCAAGTGCCTTTTGGTGGCTTTTAGATAAAGCATTTTTCAGCTTTCACAATAAAATGGAGAATGCTTAATTCCTTCCTCTACTTCAATTTTAATGTGGTCGTTCTACTGGTAAACATGTATACAACAAACACAAAGCAACCTGTGTTGCACCTCTTTTGCTTGGCGGTGCTATCAGTAAAGTCCAATGACAACTTTGTATTAGACAGCTTAAGCACCACAAAAATTCGTGTCCCCTCCACTCTAGACAGTCTCTTTTGCAAATAGCATCTTTCATTGTTGTGTGTCCATCTCGTGTCACTTCACGGTGTCATTCACACATGTACTGTACATGGCAGTTTCTGTCAAACATTTTGAGATGTGAGCAATTGTCCTCTCCCCATGTGGTCGAGCTGTAGTCCCTTGAGTAGCAGCTAGACAGATCAAAAATGACTCATCTGGTTCTAGCTGTCGACTCCACCAGCGCCGAGACACTCAGAAGCTTCTCTCGCAACTCAGCCAACTGGCTGCCCACTGTCTGTGATGCTCTGCTCTGGTGAAGGGCTCAGAAAAAAAAAAAAAAAGCTTCAGAGCAGCTGTCAATATTGCAAGACCAGGAACAGAGTGACGCTTAAAATGATGGACAGATGAGATGCAATTCACCGATCAAAGCGTCAAATCTCATGAGTGGGCATACAGTTTAATAATGCATGCTAAGGAAACGACCGCCTTCTTCGTTTGCCATTATTTTCCAGTCAAGTCTGTCGTGAATGTGTGACCACTTATTATTGGATTATACGGATACAATATTTGCATGTCCAGACAAGATGTCTGTGGCTAACCGGGAAATGGTGTGAAAAATGAGGATGGCAAATCTGCTTTCGTCACATTCAAAATTATCCTGAGTGACTCATTTCCGAGTGTCCCTCATAGTCAGCCTTGCCAGCCTGCGTGGGCGGATGAATCTGTGTGTGTCAGACAACTGACTTTGTCTTGTGTATGTGATGAATGCGCTTGTGGCACAATGAGGGGAAGTTCTTTCTATTGCCCAGTAGTTTGCTTCATTTGTCATCATTATGAGATTTGAATGTACTAGCCAGGAGGTCCAAGAGACATTTGGAGCCAATATTTGCTGCATATCATCCATCCATCCATCCATCTTCTAATCCGCTTATCCTCACGAGGGTCGCGGGCATGCTGGAGTCGATCCCAGCTGTCATCGGGCAGTAGGCGGGGGACACCCTGAACTGGTTCCCAGCCAATCGCAGGGCACACTCAGACGAACAACCATTTGTGCTCACACTCACACCTACAGACAATTTGGAGTGCCCAATCCACCTGCTATGAATGTTTTTGGAATGTGAGAGGAAACCGGAGTACCCGGAGAAACCTCACGCAGGCAAGGGGAGAACATGCAAACTCCACACAGGAAGGCCGGAGCCGGAATCAAACCCTGCACCTCTGCGCTGTGAGGCCGATGCGCTAACCTGTGGACCACCCACCGGGCTGCCTCATCAACTTCGACCTGTGAAAATATAAAGGCGATCTGCACAATATTTTGGATGTATTGACATTAAATGTGAGCTCCTATGAGCAAAAACTACTGTCAACCCCACAAAATCAAAAATATTGTGCTGTTTTTTTGTGTATTTTTGTTTATGTTTTTACAAGGTGACGTGGATAACATTAGAATAGTGAATTATTAATTTTGGTTGTGACTGGTCATAGTTTTTGGACATTTAGCAAGGCTAATGGTTTGTTCTTGCTCCCGTGGCTAGCAACACTGCATGCTTGGCCAGTGAACAGACAATCTTAGCAGAACGAAGTCAGCTTCTTACCATCCAGACATGTGGCTGCGTGTCCTGGATGGACGCCGTCCATGTCATGTCTGTCTGTGTTTGATTTTGTTTTGAGCCCCGGCAGGATTGAAGGGCATTTCCCTCCAATTGGCACACCTGTTCCAGATTAGTCTTGTATTTAAAGATGCAGACTTCTGCTACTCCTTGTCAGATTATTGACCTTGCTCCCTGTTGTGCTTCAAGTGTTGTATTCTCCACCTCTCAAGATTATTCATAGTCGCTCTTCTTTTTCATAGTTAATGTTTTATTCGTATTTTCATTATTTTATTCTTGCTCTTGATCTTTGGTTGTGCGTTAATGGACTCTTGACATTTTGTTTGTGTATTCTCTGTGTCTTTCCTTGTACCTTGCCTTTTGCAAGTGCTTTTTGTTTATGCATTATAAGTTTTTCCTGGCTCCTTGTGAGCAGTGATTTTTGTTTGTACTTTGTCGGAGCGCTTTTCTAAAAATAAATGTTTTTGTTGTCTTATTTTGTCTGAGCCTGAATTTCCGGGATCCAAAAACATGAATTGGTTTGGTTCTGAACGTAACAGTCCAGGCAGCCAAGAAGGTCCGTGCCCATCGCCAGAAAAGGAGCCAGGAGCACCGCGTTCACCACCAGAGATGGAGAACACTTCAATGTGTACCACACCTACTGCACGAAGACAACTGGGATGGGGTCCAGCTCGTCCGTGACCCTAGATAGGATAAGACGTTTTAATAAGAAATCGATGGATGGATCATTATACAATATTGTTTGGGATTTCATCTGATTTGGTCTCAATCAGACTTTCTGGAATGGATTAATCACAAAAAAATCAACGTTCCACTGTAGATTCAGACCATGCTAATGCATGCACACTCAGACTTCACAAAAATTGACTTCTTTTAAAGCATACCTTAACAATGCGTGTCATTTGTCCTCTGTAAATATGCAATTGAATCTGAGAGGGCTTAAAAACTCAGCACTCATACACTCTCCTTCAGCCCGGACAAGAAAAATAAATATAAAGTCCCCGCCACAATGCAGCCAATAATTCTGGTAAATCTCGTTCGCAGATATTGGATTACAGCAGACAAATGCAGTCACTGTGTTCCTTTTAAATACACACCTGACCCAGACCAAGCTTCTATCTTATCTTGACCCAGCCCAACCAAATAATATTGGTACAAAGTAGATGTGGACATCAATCATGTCTGTTTTCTGATTGCATTACAGTGTTTTTGTCACTAAGTCAGTGATTAGTTTTCAGTCTGATTTACATTTATATTCACCGTTATAAACACTGTATGATTGACGCAGTATATTCGTTTTTTTCCTGGTGTTTGTATATCCGCCTTGAAATGACAAAGAACTGTAACAAACAAAAGATATGATAAAAATCAATTTATATGCAACCACCATCGCATAACCATGCACAATATCCCCCTCCAGCAAAACACAGCCTAGGCTGTGCCGTACTCCACGAGACAGTAAAGGTGCTGAGGGAGCAAATCTAAAATTCAAACCACACAACAATCGCAGTTTTATTTGGCTCAACCTGTTTGATAATGCTCACACTGTGGCATATATTGTGATTTTGTCTGCTGAATGAGATTTTTTTATGGCCACTGCCATAATTGAGACAAAATATGGATTTGATATAAATTCATTGGGCAATATGAATAAGTGTTCGGAGATGAGCACATAAATATGTATTTTCCTCAGCTAAGCAGGACTGTATGCGTATTAAAAAACAAAACAAAAAAAAACATTGTTCTTCAAGTGAAAGAGTCATCTCAGATCATTTTACTTAATGTAAGAGATTATTTTCCAAATCATGTCAAAATGAAAAAGGCTTTGGAAGTGTCAGTTTTACATTTTTCAGTATGTATGAATTTTTCCTTAAAGTGACAGTCTAAAAATACCTTCTGGTGGTAGATTTCCTGAAAGGGGAAGTCAACCCAAAATGTTTCTTCACAAGAATATGTACTATGCAGCCGCATTTGTCGATACACAGCATTTTGATGAATCTTGCTTATGTGTAATATGAGTTAAGCAGCGTAATCTACCCATTTTTTTGTCCATCTCAGGGGGGTAGCCATTTTGCCACTTGCTGCCCCCGATTATGGCAAAAAAAATGGTGGATTTTGCTGCTTCATTCATATTCAACAAGCACAATATGAATTAGAATTTAATGTTTAGACGAGTGAAGGTGCATATTTATTTTGAATAGAGGAGTGAGAGACATTTTACAGGAATTACTTTCACCATCTATTGTTTTGTAGGGAAGGAATAGGAGCAACTCCAGTACTTTATCAAGCACAATTCAGTGAGTTTCTTTAGTTTCAGGGTGTCAAACCCTGGAAAGAGTGACCAAATTGAACAAGTGACATGATACCACTTTGGAGCACGCTTCCATTAAACGTAAGTGCAGTGTAAGAGCGGGGATTTGCCAGGGCATCATCTGTGTTTCAATGTTCCGACTCCCAATACACATACAGGTACAGCTATTACATTAGCTTCTACTACATTCGGTACATTAGCAGCTTAGCAAATTACAAACATTAAATTGCAACACAAAATTAATATTGAATACTGTTGACATTGGCTTGTGCTGCGTCCTACCGCAACCATACCTTTTTCTTAGCGTGGCACCCTGGGATAGTAATTGCCGATCCCTGCCCAAGACCAGTCAAAATAAGTGTACGTCACCTTTCCCCTTGTGATTCATGGGGGAATGATGTCATGCTGAGACATCACGATGATGTAGCTGACACACCTATCGCTGCGCTACTAACACACACAATGGTAGAAACAAAAGCCATCAGTGTTTACCATTATGAACTGTACCATCGTGAACCAATCTGAAACTGAACTTTAAAGTGAAAGTATGTCTTTGACAAACAACAGAGAAGAGTGTTGTGAACAACCCTGCCAGATTTCATTACTTCAAAAAATAAAATCAACAAGTCGATGAAACAAGGCTTCAAAATGTAGAAAGACGTTCTCTCCGCTCTTGAATGCTGTAGCCATGTGCATTCAGAGCACATGGCTACAGAGACCGTACCGGCTCAACTTTCAACTGTCAAATCAAATACGCCTTACTACGACCTGGAAAAATGTATGCTACTTTGTCTTGCATCTTTCTTATGCCTATACATACTGTAACCTGCATGTTTGAGCTGCGAAAATATATTCACTTAAAGTCTCTGGTGACTGGAGTAAGCAGGGCTTTTACAAACCATGACAATGAGGCGCTCTAAAGCAGGCACAACAGTGGACTAAAGAAAAGGAAGATGCATATTCAATTGTGCCAGACAACCACTGCCGTGAACAAAGGAGCTCAAGTTCTTATATAATGTGGGAATGTCGATTCATGCTCGGACTGTGGTGCATCATGGGTCCCGTTTGAGCCACATCCAAAACATCAGGAAGACTGAAATGCTGGAAAACAGTTCAACGTTGGATCTCTACAATTGAATAATTTATAGTTCATAGTTGTTGCAAATGCACAAACCTGTGAATTCACTTTACATGGTCTTCAAGACTCCTGACGCAGGATGTCCATTATAATTATGAGTGACTACCATTCATATCCCATCAATGATTTATGACGGCGTACCACTGAAAAGGGTGATATTTCACCTCCATTTTTCTTCCCGTATGAAAGAGTACATTGTTGTAGCGCGTGTCATTTTGGCTTTGCAGTTTCGGGGGCTGTAACATACCCCCGGGCTAACACTTTCAAATACCTGACTGCAACAGAAGAACCTTAGCTTCAGCCATAGCTCAGATCTGCCGATGTTATTTTAGCTGTGGGTGAGAAATCCCAGTATGTGATTTAGCAAAGGGGCACACAGGTGCAGGTTCCCCTCGCTTATTTCCAATTATGGTTTAATGAGACAGATTGAGGTCAGAGGCAGAGAGCAGAGCTGAAGGAACTGGCCATCAGAAGGATTAGATTTGCCAGTAAAAGAGCGGGGCGCATTGGAAGTCCCAGCACGCCACCCTGAGAGGGTGGAAGGATTTTTCCCTGGGCTGCCCTCTCCCAACTCTCTCATAGACTCAGACAGAAGAAGGGAGCTGAACCGATGCCAGAAGCCTATAAAGGCTCCAGTGATCTTGTGTGGGGAACTCGAACCTAGCAACCAAAGCGAGAAAGTGAAGCAGCCAGTTCCATTCTCTCAGGTCCACTTTAAGAGTGTGTTTCAGGAGAATATTAGCCAGTATGATAACTCCTCCTGAACAATGCATCATTTCAGACGCCCCAGGCTTTAGTGCTTTTCAGTCAGCAGCGAGTCAATGATACTGAGAGAGGGGAGGAGACGGCCTTCTTGGGACTGACAGCCTGGAGACTTGCTGAGAGAGGTGTCACTGCCGCTCTGTCTGAAAAGCTGGCTGTTGTCTCGTCTTGTTTGCTCACTTGCTTTTTTCACTGTGGCTTCCCGTCGACGGGACAGAGGAAGGCCTTGTTTCCAACGCAAATCCCATTAAAACAAACGCTCGGATATTGCGTCTGGTTTTAGCAAAGGTAATCCCTTTTAATGGACTCCTAATTGCAAAATGCATGGCGGCTCAAACCCTGACGCGCACACACACATTAACCACCATGTGCTTACACATGCTGTGAACAAGTCTGTAGACACAACAAACACTCTGTGCCTTGTGTAACACAACGCTCACTTCACTGGGATTAAGTAAAATATTGGACACCGTCTTATTTCCACTACTTTGTCTGCTTTCACCCCGACAACCTTTCCCATTTAGGTTTAGGGTTCTAATTCTTGAACGGTCCTTAAATGTGAAAACAAAAATACAGCAGTGCCTTGAGATACAAGTATGTATCAATCTATATACAGTATATATTTCTCTTTCACTTCACCCTCTATGGCAGGGGCGGCCAACCAGTCAGAGACTGAGACAATTTTTTTTACCGTGTTACTGCAAAGAGCCACATCACGCACATGCGCGTGCGCGCGCACGCACACACACACACACACACACACACACACACACACACACACACGCAGGCACGCACAGACAGATGAGCGAGAGCCGGAACTTCACTGAACACGAACGAAATCGAAACACACAGACATACCGTCCCCCACCCCCCGTTTCCTCCTCCCAACGCTCGCGCTCGACTTGGGACCAGTCTGCTGGCTCCGGGTCGATCGCGATTGACGTATTGGGCACCCCTACCTTTAAAGCTGAATAGCTTAGCGCTTAGCGCTGAGCACCGTTGTTTGCGCATGAGCGGTGATTCAGTTGTCATCCGATTGGTTGCCCTGTATCTCAATCAAGTAACGGGATTGATGATAGGTTGACGTAGTTAGTTCTGATTATTTAGTGCCGTCGTTTGAATGGCAGCGCCACTGCCCAGGCGTTTTTGACGCTTGTCATGTGAAAGCCCGGGAGCCGCATTGAACCAGCCAAAGAGCCACATGCGGCTCGTGAGACGCAGGTTGCCCACCCCTGCTCTATGTTTTCATTTGCCAAATGGAATGCAAAATGGAGACGAAACAAAAATGTCCACTGGTGGGAAAAGGGAATATTTACAAAGGTCATAGAATTTGTCTCTTCAGGAATTTATGAATGCATTTGTTTGCAGCCAAAGCATGTGTACTGTATATTGTTGTGAGTGAACGAGAGTATGTCCACATAAAGGTTGTTCTTGGTGAATGAGAGAGTGCGTCTTTAACGGCTGCTCCTTGTACCGGTTTATGACAGCCCCAGAGCTAATGCAATTCAGGCGGGAGGATAAAACTGTGCATTTTAACAGCTTGGACAGTGGCGCGAGGCGACCAGCAGTGCACGATGGCGCGAGAGGAGCCAAGCTATACGTCTGTGCAAGAAAGTCTTCCAGGGCTGCTTAGCAAGACACAGACGCAGTTCCAGCTCATCTCTCTCACTCTGAGCAGAGGGCCAGGCTGAGGGATGAGGAAACAATCTGAAAGCGAAGAGGAAATTATTCACCTGTTTATATCTTTGCAGCTCACAGCTTGCCTTCTCCTCCAATCTTCTTTGCCTTCCGTCCTCCTCCTCCTCTTCCTTTGCTTCCTCTCAAGCACAACCATCTTTCTAACTGTCAGTGGGTGACTCCGTGTGTGGGGGCGCCATGCTCATAAATCTCCTCTATCTCAAGCAAAACTGTTTTATCCATCAGGGAATAGAAACGATCGCACCTGATGTACGTCTGCACGACAATGGATGTGCACATAAACATTCATGTAGGAAGACGCACCGGAGCACATACGCCACGCTAATATGACGGGCAGTCTTGGTAATTAATGTAGACAAAAGGATTGATATTCTCACACTGGATATCATGTTAAAGCAACATGGAAGGAAGGCATATACAGTATCATCTTTGGATGCTCCACTCTTTGTGTCGGTCTGATAGTGTACTTTGGCACACGTCCCAGGAAGAAACTAGCATGTGTTTTAAAGCGAAACACAAACATTGCCTTGACTGATACTGATCAAATATGTGACACCACAGATTTTTAAAATATGGTAATACAGTCTGCATTCAAGAAAACAGATTTTTTTTCCTCATGTATCGGTTTATAACAATGAGCGAAAGAACTGTTGAAATTGTAGCTTACCCAGGTGTTTATACAGGACATGAGACTACTTTGTATGCTGGCACAGACGTGCATTTCCACACCCGACCGAGCTGGCAAAATCCTGCGAGGATAAAGATATGAATAATAAAATACAGTTGGTGAGAAGTTTACATACAAGGTGTGCCAAAAGTCACTCTGCACCTCCTTTTTTTCCGATTTTGTTACAGGTATCACACAAACAGACGTGAGGTCATCAGCATTTGACAGCTTAGGTTTAGGCTTGGAGAAGCATTGCAAAATTTCCACCTGGGAAGAGTTTTTTTCTCTCCCCCGAATACAGTTCATCACCAGTTTAAGAAGCTTCATGGCTGTCACACTGCTCCAATGTGCAGCTCAATTTATGCTATCCATGGCAAGATTCCGAAACAGGATCTGTCTCTTGACAAAGAACTCCACAGAAGGCCTGCTACTACCTGCACCGATGAAAATACTGAACCTCGACAGTATGATGTTTGTGTGGAAATGTTTGACTTACTCCTCCACCATTATTAAAACAACTTTACAGTGACTTTACGGACACCCTGTGCATTCATCACGGGCATATACATTTGGTGATTGTAAAAAAATGATTTTGAACTGTTTATTTTCCAGTGTGGCACATGTATGTAACGCACATCTTCAAGTTTGTTTTTATTTTTTCTCAAATCCACACAGGGTCAAAATTATACATATGTTCGAATATGTACTTAGATCCCCACTAATATTTGGTTAAATATCCTTGAGTAAGTTTCTCCTCTGCCATGTTTTGTAGCAATCAAGTTTCTGACATAATTCTAGCTGGATATTTGACCACTTTTATTGGCAGAATTATCAGGGATCATATAAATTGGCTGGTTTCCTGGCAGCGGGACGGTGAACAAGTGGTTAGCACATCAACCTCACAGTACAGAGGTCCAGGATTTGATTCCAGGCTCCGGCTTTTCTGTGTGGAGTTTGCATGTTGTCCCCGTGCCTGCGTGGATTTTCTCTGGGTACTCTGGTTTCCTCCCATGTTCCAAAAACATGCATGGTAGGTTGCTTGAGCGCTTTAAATTGTCCCTAGGTGTGAGTATGAGCACGAATGGTTGTTCGTGCATGTGTGCCCTGCAATTGGCTGTCAACTAGTTCAGGGTGTACCCCGCCTACTGCCACCCCCAAGCCTGCCATTAACTGTAAATTTCTAGAACACCTTCAAGCTAGACGAAAATTTACAGCTGCCAACATGGACAAGCCTAAGAGCTTCTGGACAAAAGATTTATGGTCAGCTGAGGCAAAGCTTGAGCTACTCAGCCACAATGCCAAGAGGTGCAATATATTTGAAGGAGTCAGGGTCTCACCTCGCACAGTTACCACTGTATTAGTTAGATTTTTGTATACGAGTGCTGACATGTATTGTGTTGACAATGTGTGGATTCGAGAAAATCTAAAATAATAGCGTACAGTGCACTTACACATGCAAACATACACGTGCACACAGTCCCTGAAGTCATTGTTTCACCTCTGTTCATAGTTCATGTCATCAATAGAGTGCAGATAAATATTTTTGCTATCAAAAGCCCTTTTGTGATGTTGTTCATGTTGTTTTGTAGAAGGAAGATGATTATTTAGATGTTTGAGATGTCACAAAAGCAAAAAAAGAATAATAATTAATAGTGGTGCCATACTTGAAATTATCCTTGAAATGCATGCTTTTACAAAAAGGTCTTTTTCTCCGTTTCTTCTTCAGAAACTGGAAATCTAACGACATTTTCTAATGATGATTGCTAAAGAATGGAAAAAACAAACTTTTTTTTCAGCTTGAAGAAGAAAGTCTCATCTTTTTTTTTTTTGGTAGGTGGCATGTTTATATTGCAATAGAACACAATAATCTGCGGGCCTTGCAAATCAGTCAAAATCGAGTAAAAAGACATTTACCTTGGCAATTACTGTATGCAGGACTACTGCTGCAACTGCAGCAGGAAATTCTCTTGCTTTTGCGATGACTAAATGTTTGAAGGATTTCTTCAGGCGTAGCTGGAGCACAAAATTGTTCAAATGGCATGCCATTTAAAGCCAAACTTTCTTCAGGCGTAGCCGGAGCACAAAATTGTTCAAATGGCATGCCATTTAAATGGCCAACATTCAAATACCCGATATACTTTGGGGTAATTACCCTGAAGAAGGGACTTTTTTTACGGCAAGATATGCACTGGCCTTTCTCATAATTTATCTGCCCAAGGCCCATTAATACACACTGTATCAACAAAAGTCATGCGGCTGCCCCATGGCTCGTATTTACAAGTCTGCTGCTAAATGTAGCGTAGCACATCCAGTGATACAGTTTTAATTCCATTATGCTATACCAGGTTTATGATACGTTGGGGTAAAGCGCGGGTATTTTTTCCTGTATCAATCTGGATTGGTTGATAGTCACATTAACAGTTAGCAAGTACTACACACAGTGTCAAGGCTCAAAATAACTTTTCACTCTTAGACTCTGTCCTATACGGAAGAGGATTAGGGCCAATGAAGAAAAAAAAAAAAACAAGGTTGGCAAAATTCTCACTTTAATATCAGAATTCTGACTTTAAAGTGAGAATTCTGACTTTATATTTGATTCTTTTTAATACAAATTGCCAATTTCCATTGAGCCATTTTCTCGACAACTTCTCACGGAGCCTATCCGAGTTGGGCAAGAGGTAACACACACCCTGATTGCGTCCAGATAATATTTGTTTGAGTTACAGATCCAACTGGTGGAACAAAGATTGATGAAAGATTGATGGCTCAGCCTGTTTTGTTCCATGTTACCGCTTTGGCAGAGGCGTATGCTCTGAACATGTCATAAATGTCTTTTTAACAGCCTACATGGAGAATAACTACATGTTTAATTAATGTTAGGAGGTGGAGCTTCTTTTTCATGTCAATATTTCATGTTTATCGTGGACTGTTTTACTGACTGATTTCAGCAAAGGGGATAGTAACAATCATTCACACCTAAGGGAAATTTAGTCTTCAAAGAACTTATGTTACGCATGTTTTTGGAATGTGGGAAGAAGCCAGAGAACAGTGCAGATCATGCAACATCAAAACAGAAAACCTCACAACTCTCAGGGCGAGAGATTGCAAAGTAAAACTGGATACATAAAATCCAAGGGGAAGTAAAGCAAAAATGGAGGATCAGCTCATATGCTTGGAATGGAGGATAAGCAGATGATTTTTTTAACAATAGCGAGGAAACGAGGAGTCGAAACAGCAAACGTAGAGAAGAGAATAGAGAGAGAGCTCAGAGTAAGCAAGGGGAGAAGGAACGGAGATGTAGAGAGACAGCTCAGAGTAAGCAAGGGGAGAAGGAACGGAGATGAGAGATGAACAGAGATGTTTTCTGACAAGGATTAGCATGGCAGCAAAGAGGATTGTTGACGATGCCTTTCATCACAGATGAGGGTGGTAGTGGCATGACAGTTCAGTTCCACTCAGGTCCTGACCCGTCTTATGACTGAGCGGCTCTCGGCAGATCACGATGCTAAATGAAGCTATTGTGTTGTGCACTGCCTGATGTTGCCCTAATGAAGACAAATTCATCAACCCTTGCTACCCCCAATATACACAGATATTAACATATCCATCCATCCATTTTCATCATATCGATTTTTCCAGATAATTGTAATTCAGGACAAAAATGATACACCAGGCGCCTACCAAAACTATTGCTTGCAAAAGTACAACCAACCGCAGTCTACTCGACTTTAAAAACAATATTATTATAAATATTGAGACTTGGTGTAACATTTTTGGTGAGCGCACGCACCATTTGCTGGGTCACATTCATTTGAATGACAGCCAGAGTCGAGGCTCCCCTCGGTCGTTGTGGCACCGCCTGTGAAAGGAGTTTCAATGAAAGAGAACATAATATTGCTTCTGCAGTGTAGTGTGCGGCTCAATAAGTGTGGTCACAATTGACTGAAAATGACAAGAAAGCAAATTTTATTTTGCATTCATGTTACCAGTATTCCAAATTTTGAATCATACCGGCATTCTGTCAGACTGAAAATAAGAGACAGTTCACCACGTTTCATTTGGAAGAACACAACAAAACAAACAGGAAAATGTCGATAAGGGTGACATAGCAACCATTCTAAAATTAAATGACCAGGACTTGAATAAATAAAATATAATAGCCTCTGCTGGCTGTCTAAGAAGTGATAACCAATGCAGGTCCCTGTATGGCCTGTATCAGTGAATGCAGTTGTACATGTGTCCCTTGGTGATCCAGTTGTTAGGCAAGGGAGCTCGGTGAGGCTGTCAAGGCATCCTTCTGCTTTGTGGCAACATTCCCAGGTCAACTGTAGGTCATCCCCGCTTGTCATTGCTGTTATGCAGCCTTGTGTGTGTGTGCAGTGTTTGTGTACTGTATGTGTGTACGTGTGTGTGTGTGTGTGTGTGTGTGTGTGTGTGTGTGTGTGTGTGTGTGTGTGTGTGGTAGCTTCAACCACTGAAACCAACCCAGCTGAACTGTTTCCCATCCAAAAACCACCAATCAGGAAATAAGACAGATGCAGTCAGAAGAGTCGACCAAAGCCAGACCTTTACTGTATGTGAATAATCAGGTTTCTTTTCATAAAGCAGACAAACCTGCATAAAGACTGAACATAACACTCAGCTGCAGTATCAGCACGTTTTCGTAGCCGGAGAGAAAATGGAGCATAACGGTTTAAGTTGCTGAAGCTGAAATGCTGTGGCAAACACACATGACATGATGTAGTATTATGCCCAAGACATTGAGCACGGCAGGCAGCATTTTAGCAACATTTTTCTTAATAGTTTAACATAAATATTAATGAATGCTTCTGAGGATGATTTTCAATAATGAATCAGAGCTATTTCAATCATACAAGTGTTTGCGTCACTAAAAAAGAGCACTTACAGAGTGGACGTCTACACGAAGGCTTCATCACCACCTGCCGAATACCGACACCAGAAAAGTTGTTACTCTGAGTCACGCATTAGAGCGTGATGATTGATGATTCAGATCTTCCTCTGATGTGAAGTACAGCAGAACGGGATCGGAGTCTTGAAAGTTAACGGGAAGTGATAATAATAGTCCACTTTGGAGGATTTAGCGCAGTTCATTTAAAAATATAAGACACTACAAAATAACAACAACAACAAAAAATAAATAAATTGGATGTTATTTGATTAAAAATAATCAAGCCAGTGTGTGGTATTGGTTTCCAAGGATGCCCACCTCTGTGCCTTTCTGTAACTCTTGCAGTTTTTCTGTGTCTCTGTTGCCCCAAGTAAGGACACTCAGTGGTCATTTCTTGTTTAAAGCCTTGCGATGTTGAAGTAATGTTTGATGAATTATTTGGATGATCTCAAAATGAAACCACTATGAGTTTATTTACTGTTATTTAAATGTATTGTTGGTCAATTCATGGATCAAACGGCTCTTGTGAACTGACAAGCTAAACGTCTTGGTGAAGATAGTTTGAGAAAATGAAAGAACAGAAAAATATGGCAAAATTCGCAACTGGTGTTTGAGCCGTACTCATACCTTTACTGGTTGAATTAGAAGTGGTATTTCTAATCGTGCTCTTCAAATTGGGACATTATGAGAACACGGCAAAATCAAAAAAAAGGTCATTAGCAGCGCCTCAACATTGCTTGACTTCTAACCGGTGGTTCTCAGTGGGGAGTGGCCACTGAGCTTAGCATGCCAAAAAATGTCATCAGAAACTTACAAAAGAAATACATATAGAACACGGGTGTCAAACTCAAGGTCTGGGGGCCAGATCCGTCCCACCACGTCATTCTTTGTGGCCCACAGAAGCAAATAAAGCATGTCAGCTTGCATGATCCCTGCTAAAATCTTGACCTAAATGTCAAATTTCATGTGTAATAAATAACATAGATATTTTTCAATAATTTTCCTTCCCTGCTTGCACTCACTTGAACAATAACTGAACAAACTATTGTTGTTGATTTGACTGATTTCAAAACCAGCAATTGATCAATTTGTTGTGTACGAGTAATATTACGATGAGAAGAATAAACATTTATTTGGTTTCACTGTCATAACGGCCCTCCGAGTGAAGACGTAACTCCAAAGTGGCCTGTGACAAAAGTGAGTATGACACCCCTGATATAGAATGAAAGAGTCACAGAAAGTCACAAAAGTGGACTTTGATGAAAGTTTTCATGGCTGGAATTCCTGTTGCGAATTTTGCCTTGCAGCCCCCTGTTCGACAACAGCAACTTTTGTACTTGAATGTATACGTTCAGAAGTTGAGAGAAGGTCGAATTAGGTTGACCTGTAAAAGGTTACAGATATTTTCATTGACATAGTATTTGGTCATTTATTGTCGTAGTCAGACATGGGCCAATAAGACACTTTCAAACTTATTTGTGGAGAACATCTTTAATCTTTGCATTTTCTACAAGCTCGAAATGGGCTTCAAAAGAGAAACCAGTGCCAGGTCTATTCTGTGGGCTTAGCAGGAGAAGCAGGGGAGTGTTAGGCTGGGCAGATGGATTAGCAGCAGGTGTCAGGATGAGGTGGGATGGTGTTGCCCTTCATCACCGCTCCATAGTGATGCTCCTTGACAACACAGGTAAAGGATGTGTGGGGGGGACAATGTGTTTTGTCCCCATTAGCACATCATCGACTTGAACCCTTACACAAGCATGCTTCTAGCAAATGAGCGTGACACTGAACATCCCCTCAGACCAGCAAGTGTTGGAGCAATACTTAATGGGTGTTAGTTTTCAATGATCTATCTTATAAATTTGAAGATGAATAACAGAGTGAAAATTAATTGTTGAATTAAGAATTTAGTTGTCCTTTTTTCTACAACCAAGAATTCTGTGTTTGTATTCGTCGCTCATACAATATTCATTAAGAATTGCTGAACCAAAGCATTAGTTTCAAATGAATGGACAATGTATTCAATATTCAGTGACAACTTGCATCAGTAATGGAAAATTAACATTCTAATTGAATAATGACTCCCTGTAATGAAATTATGGGTTGACATTGGAAAGATAAAGAGTATTTATTTATTTATTTATTTATTTATGTTTTGTGGGGAAGATTAGCTAGTTTTGTGGTAATGACCTCTATCGTAAAAGATCATACGAAAACACTAATTGAAGTGATGGTGACAACCCGATGTTGGGTCGTTCTGAAAGTTTCTACGGTTGACCATATCTCATGATCACAGTTTGGCAAAGCTTCTAATTTATTGTATGTGTGTGTGTGTGGGGGGGGGGGGTAAGGCGGCTACTTTTCATAAATTATAAGTAAGCAGTGAGTAATACCAATGATAGACACGCTTACTCGGGCATTCATTTCTGGTCTTGACTCTGAGGAGTAATGGACAACTTGATACCATGTGCAGTAAAATTATAGACAGTGTATAATATGATATAAATAATATATAATTGGATGAACATCATGACAAAATTCCGATCACAGTAATGGATTTGTGTGAAATCTATTAAACACATTTTGAGAAGACATGTATTGTAACAGTTGGGAGCAGACGATATGAGGTACACCTACAGTCCTACACAATCAAATTATTTCAGGTTCAACTTTTACACTTATAATATTGTTCACTTTTGACACTGAGAGGTTGAGGTTTTATGATGTAACACTTTTGCAATTTTTCTGTTCCTTTATATCTCAGCAAGAAGGATATCGTGGTGAAAAAAAAATAAACAGATTGTGATTGGGCACAACAGCAGACTGTATTACCCTGCTAATATGCGACAAAACGTCACCAGAGCCCCGTCCGTCTAAGTAGGAAAGTCTGCAGTTATATGTGTCAAGGAAAGCTGCATGTGCATGTAAACTCACACTTTTGGTGCATTTTGCCACAAATCCAATCATCTTTGAGACAAATATTTTCAAGGTTAATGTTGTAAGATGAATTCTGTGAACTGTTTTACAGTTATTGTACGCATTTGATTTTTGGATAGCTGTTCCAAGCCTGTGACTAATTAGATCTTCTTGACCTTGCAGCTGCGGGCGCAATGTCAACGCCTGGATTCCGATTCACTCCACCCCTCGCCGTGGCACAGCTGGAGAGACTTGAGCGCACCTATTGTGTGCAGATCGTTTCACAGATTGTGACGCCCCCCCCCCCCCCCCGTTCATTACATGTTAAGTCTCGAGAATTGTTGTACTGTCTTTTTAAATGTACGCTGCATGCACTGACATATTTTTCTCTGTTTCAAACCATCCTCCCATTTAAAGAGAATGGTTGGAGTCTATCGTTTTTTTTTCTCCTCCTCTTCCCGACTGTTTTCCTTTCGCAACAAAGATATCGGAGCGCTTAACGACGAACCGCCAGGCTTCTCGTTCTGCCTCCTCCATGTTGGTTAGTGTCGTCTTGTTTATGTTCCTCTGGACGGGTTGTCTCTGGGAAGTAAATTCCATGTATGTGTGTGTTTTTTTGTTTGTTTGTTTTTTGCATACTTGCCCAATAAATCTGATTCTGATCTGTTCGAAAGTTAATATATTTTTTAAAAATCTGTTTGCGAGTGCGTGCGAAGGGAGCGAATTTTGCTTTCTCATCAGGGTTCGTTCAAAGTAGCAAACGTTCGCCAAACATTTGCCTCTGCTTTTCTTGACACACAAATAAGAACAAAAACAAACAAACAAACAAACAAACAAAAAAAAAAACAAAAACCAACAAACAAAAAAACATTAAAACTGTTGGAGAACATTTGGCGAAACTTTGCGACCTTGAACGAAGCCCGACACTGTTGGAGAACGTTTGGCGAAACTTTGCGACCTTGAACGAAGCCCGACATGAGGGTGGATTTTGCTACCTGCCCAAGACTCAAAACCTTTACTGGGTTAGGGAGTTATAGGGCCTTAAAAGGAATAGAAACAAAATGAAAACACTGCATCTGCTAAAATAAATAAATAAATAACAACCTCATTAAAGCTAAATAATGTGAAATACAAAAGTCAAGTAAAATGTGAAAATGATGAAAAATCTAAAAGTATTATAACACTGCTTCTGACAAATGAGTTGCTCTTTTGGTGGCCACTTTCTGCAAGTGCATGTATCCTAGTGAAATATTATGTACCCCCCGGCTGTTTTACTGATCAAAAAGAAATCCTGACAATAAACATGACAAAGTTTCAAGGACCAATGCATGAAACTGAAGTTGGTCATTTTGATTCAAAGCAGTCTTTGGTTTCACAAACCAATATTCATCTTATTCTGAGCCCCAACTCGAGCCAAGTCCAAGACAGATGAATGAGGCCAAAAAGCATACCATTTGTACCTCGACCATCTAATATGGGCAGAGCATGGCATCCATATGTGATGATCATTTTGAGGATTTACCGTGAAAATGGGCCTTTGAGAACTCATTGATTTCTGTTTCCAGCTTTAATTCCAAATTGAGTTCATTTATTCTGAGACAAATTACATTATCCATTCACTACCAGTGATTGATTACTGCTACTAAATGGTCAAAGGTGACATCATGATCTTGAGGTGGAAAGTAAGAAGACATAATTTGAGATAAAAAATGAAGTTCAAGTGGCTCAA
>NW_017805824.1:4015905-4038242 GCF_001891065.2 Hippocampus comes
TTCAAACCATCCTCCCATTTAAAGAGAATGGTTGGAGTCTATCGCTTTTTTTTCTCCTCCTCTTCCGGACTGTTTTCCTTTCGCATCTAAGATATCGGAGCGCTTAACGACGAACCGCCAGGCTTCTCGTTCTGCCTCCTCCATGTTGGTTAGTGTCGTCTTGTTATGTTCCTCTGGACGGGTTGTCTCTGGGAAGTAAATTCCATGTATGTGTGTGTGTGGTTTTTTTGTTTGTTTGTTTTTTGCATACTTGCCCAATAAATCTGATTCTGATCTGTTGGAAAGTTAATATATTTTTTTAAAAATCTGTTTGCGAGTGCGTGCGAAGGGAGCGAATTTTGCTTTCTCATCAGGGTTCGTTCAAAGTAGCAAACGTTCGCCAAACATTTGCCTCTGCTTTTCTTGACACACAAATAAAAACAAAAACCAACAAACAAAAAAACATTAAAACTGTTGGAGAACATTTGGCGAAACTTTGCGACCTTGAACGAAGCCCGACATGAGGGTGGATTTTGCTACCTGCCCAAGACTCAAAACCTTTACTGGGTTCGGGAGTTATAGGGCCTTAAAAGGAATATAAACAAAATGAAAACACTGCATCTGCTAAAATAAATAAATAAATAACAACCTCATTAAAGCTAAATAATGTGAAATACAAAAGTCAAGTAAAATGTGAAAATGATGAAAAATCTAAAAGTATTATAACACTGCTTCTGACAAATGAGTTGCTCTTTTGGTGGCCACTTTCTGCAAGTGCATGTATCCTAGTGAAATATTATGTACCCCCCGGCTGTTTTACTGATCAAAAAGAAATCCTGACAATAAACATGACAAAGTTTCAAGGACCAATGCATGAAACTGAAGTTGGTCATTTTGATTCAAAGCAGTCTTTGGTTTCACAAACCAATATTCATCTTATTCTGAGCCCCAACTCGAGCCAAGTCCAAGACAGATGAATGAGGCCAAAAAGCATAACATTCATACCTGAACCATTTAATACGGGCAGAGCATGGCATCCATATGTGATGATCATTTTGAGGATTTACTGTGAAAATGGGCCTTTGAGAACTCATTGATTTCTGTTTCCAGCTTTAATTCCAAATTGAGTTCATTTATTCTGAGACAAATTACATTATCCATTCACTACCAGTGATTGATTACTGCTACTAAATGGTCAAAGGTGACATCATGATCTTGAGGTGGAAAGTAAGAAGACATATTTTGAGATAAAAAATGAAGTTCAAGTGGCTCAAACTTGATCTACACTAAAAGCTTTAACATTGGTTAAGGCAATGTGAGAAAGCACAAAGCTTCCCTGACCCCAGCCTGTTCTGACCATGATTAATGACTGTGAACTATGTTTCAATGTATAATTTAATCAAAGGTTTCCTCTCGCACTGCTGACACACACATCATGAGGATATTATTGGATGCCGGTTGCTTTGACGAAAGCCACATGGGCTTTTGCAGTGATGGTTTTGCGAGCAGTTTGGAGGTTGCCATGCACAGGTCTCTGCAGGCACTCTGCATAAAACAACTGCAATTCCTTAATTTGTAAATGCCATGCGAAGCATGCTTTTAGAACTGCTTTGAATCAAAGTGTCTTTATCCCGTACAAATGATGTTCACCAAGAGCCAGAAATGGTGCAAACAGTAATTTTTTTCCTTTGAAAACAATTCATTGGCTCAGTCTGTGCATGTTCGGCAACAATTGATAGATTAGATTAGATGAAATGGTGCAAACAGTAATTTTTTCCTTTGAAAACAATGCATTGGCTCAGTCTGTGCATGTTCGGCAACAATTGACAAATCCAACAGAAATGTTGTCGATTACAAAATCATTTTTTAAATGTATTTTGTTCAAACCAAAATAATATTTAGGGTTTTATTTTGAAAACAGAGGAACATTTAATGATTTGTCCATTAATAACTTGGGTGTCCGTGGCTCAGAGGAAAGAACAGTTTGTCCAGTAACCGGAGGGTCTACTCTTTGATTCCCCCTCTTCCAAGCCATGTGGCGTCGTTTCCTTGGGCAAGACAATTAATCCACCTTGCCTCCAGTGCCACTCACACTGCTGTACGCTAGGGTGTGAATGTTTGGTGGTGGTCGGAGGGGCCTTAGGCGCACACTTCCGTCTGTTAAGATTCCAGACCAATCCGGAACAGGAGCGGATGCCAAAAATGCAGACCAGGAGTGGATCAAATACAAAAATAATTTGCGATAACAAATCAGGTCGCGAGACCGACAAAGTGCAACATAAATCGCTGGGAACAACCCAGGGCTAAATAATGCTACTAACAAAAATAACAAGAAAAAGGCAATCGATGAATAAAACAAAAACGCACAGACAAAACAAAAACTAGCAATACCAAAACAAAACAAAGCTAACAAGAGAAACAAACCAGAATACAAACAGGACTAGGAATGAGATTGAGAACAAATAAATCGCTGGGAACAACGCAGGGCTAAATAATGCTACTAACAAAAATAACAAGAAAAAGGCAATCGATGAATAAAACAAAAACGCACTGACAAAACAAAAACTAGCAATACCAAAACAAAACAAAGCTAACAAGAGAAACAAACCAGAATACAAACAGGACTAGGAACGAGATTGGGAACAACGAAAGTCGAGAAAACAAGTGCTTGGACGAGAGACGCGAGCAAGGCGAATATTCCGACAACTGGTGATGGCTTGATCCGTACCTTATAAGAGGCAAGAGTGATGACATGATGGTCAACAGGTGTGGAACAAGAGAGTGCGGCCCTCCAATGCCCCCTGCTGGAGAATAGACAGAACAGAATCATGACACTGTCAGCCTGCCCCCGGGGCAGCTGTGGCTGCAGAACGTAGTTTTCCGGCTCCAGACTGTGAGTGCATAAGTGCATGAATAATGTAGCCGTTGTGAGCGCTGTGATTTGTCCAGAAAAGTGCCACATAAATCTGATGCATGCTGAGTTCCCCAAACCACATGATCAAAACATGATGCAAAGCAAATGTGCATAGCTTTCATATGACCTTTTAAGTTATCTGGAAGAACTTTACATATGAAGCAGGTTTAGAAGCACTCTTTTCAAACATGAACGCACAGTGGTCTCTATTTTTGAGACTGGCATAACTCAAGTGCGACGTGTTAATAACTGCGCAGCGGTGGGTTTGACCTGTTGTTAGTAATTTCGCAGACGAGCATAGTCCAGCGCATCTGCGACTGGGAGGGCTGCCCCGCAGTGGGAGTGGACACCATCGACTTCAATCAGGGCCAATCAAAGTGGCTCCTTTCATTACCTTAAAATGTGGCAGGCTAGTCGCATACTTGAGCCTCGACATGGCTGAAAAACATTTAGACGATGAAGCGGGCACTTGGAGAGCACTTCCACCCCCAATTGTCCATGTGCACCACCCATAGCTATGCCACCCAGTGAGATGATTTGTTCACGTATTAATGAACGAAATGCATGATTTTAGACCAGCTGTCTACCTTGCAGTGTTAGATGTGGTCTGAGCAGGCGGAATGTTTAAATTGTCTTTCCGCCAGCAAATTGTCACTCGCCGAGGAGACCAGTCTGCCAAATTGGCATGCATGGGCAGTAAACCTTCCCTGAATATGAACAGCAGCATCTTGTGTCATATTTTGTCATGGTGCGAATGCGTTGTTTACGAACATCGGTCTGCCAAATTGGCATGCATGGGCAGTAAGCCTTGCCTGAATATGAACAGCAGCATCTTGTGTCATTTTTGTCATGGTGCGAATGCGTTGTTTACGAACATCGAGGCTATTGTCAGAAGAAAATCAAGTGAACCCAACGCGAGCAATTCAATGAGTCAGTGAGGCAACAAAAGCAGAGCTTTTACTGTTGCGTATCCACTCTCTGCTTGGATGAATAACAAAGATGAATCCACACATGGAGTGGGACAATATACAGTAACAAGCTTCAAGGCTAAGGCGTGGTATTTAGAAAACATATTGAAGCACTGAAAGGATCCAATTCATGACAACACACACCTCACTGCTTGAGGCATGTCATTTTTCCATGTTGATGGCTCTCTTTGTTCAACCTACGTCGTCCGCCGCCTGTTGCCAATTGCAAGTATTAGCTCGAAAGAATTGGCAGATTTTTTTTTCCTTTAAATGGCTTTTTCTAATGCAGAAACCGACTTGAAGTAGCCCGCCAAAAAATCGGCATGGCTCTTATCTTGTTTAGGAATGGAACTGTGGCACATTTTAAACAGGGGGAGATTGCTGCTTGAGACTTTTTTTTTTTTTTTAATTTAACATTGATCGCATTTTGTAGCGCGTCGACCTCACAGTGCAGAGGTTCAATTCCAGCTCCGGCCTCCATGTGTGAAGTTTGCATGTTCTCCCCAGGCCTGCATGGGTTTTCTCCAGGTACTCTGGTTTACTCCCACATTCCGAAAACATGCATGGCGGGCTGATTGAACACTCTAAATTGTCTCTGTGTGCCCTGCAAATGGCTGGCAACCGGTTCAGGGTGTACCGCGCCCCCTGCCCAAAGACAGCTGGGATAGGCTCCAGCACCCCCCGCGACTCTTGTGAGGATAAAGCAGGTCAGAAAATGGATCGATGTATTGTTCGCATTTTGCTCATCTTAGTTTTGTAAAGCCAATTATTAAAATTCCCATTCTGATTATTTAAAATCTATTATGGTGTAAAAAGGAAGAAAATCATGAATGCGTTTTTTTTTTCCCCCGTTTTACATTTTATCATGACAAGGCTTTTTATTCTCAGACAGCTTTTACCAGAATCAAGTAGCTTATAGAACCGCATGACTTCTACTCACGAACAGCACCATGCCCATTGTCATGCCATTTTTCTTGCTCCCGGCGTGCTTATTATTAAAATTCCCATTCTGATTATTTAAAATCTATTATGGTGTAAAAAGGAAGAAAATCATGAATGCGTTTTTTTCCCCGTTTTACATTTTATCATGACAAGGCTTTTTATTCTCAGACAGCTTTTACCAGAATCAAGTAGCTTATAGAACCGCATGACTTCTACTCACGAACAGCACCATGCCCATTGTCATGCCATTTTTCTTGCTCCCGGCGTGCTTATTAGAAGAACAATAATAGCTATTTTTAGCCTGATGATGAGAATATTCATGCCACTCTCCAGTGAATTTGAGGGGAGCATTAATATAGAAAAGGAGGTGAAGGCTCTTCGTGTCTCACTCAGCTGAGCTTCAGTTGCCTCTGATGGCAGACACTTGTGTGTGGGATGAGAGCGATGGACAGAGGAAGACAAAAAATATGTATTCATTTTTACATCATCCAAAAGTCTTCAATGTAATACATCAAAAAGGCATATGGTCATCCCAGAGACGCTAACACTAGTTCAAATCGCTCTGTGCGCAATTAATCCAAAAAGTGATGTCATCTTGTTTCGCTTAGAAGGCATTCAAGTAGATGTAGGACAGTGAAATGTCAAATGCACATCTTCATCTTCTCTCCATTTCCACATTGTAACACTCCGGGGAGTCTCTTTTTCACCAAACAAACACACACACACACACACACACACACACACACACACACACACACACACACACACACACACAGAAGCCATTCAATTTTTACTCGCCATCTTCTGTAATCAGGAATGTTGGTATGTTTGTGTTCCACCGACAGCGGTTTGTGGTTGTGGTTTTTGAAGAGCAGGTGATCTCTCCCGGGTGTTTCCCTGTCTCAAAGTCTGGAGATGAAACATCGGTAGTGGCCTTCCAGCTAATGCAATGTACCTGGTATAATCACACTGTAAAGGGCGCTCACATGGTGACAAAAAAACAAACAATTTCACAACACACATGAACTCATGATAATATCAAGCACAGAGACTCTGATAGTTTGTAACATAGCAAGTGTGCCGTGCACAAAAAAAAAATATATAGCGCTGACACTGTCACACTGACATGTTTCTACTTCAGTTGAGCTCAGAATTGTAATAAGTGAATGACACTGGCAATATGTAATATGTATTGCTTAAAAATAACCTCTGAGCTGAAAGTCTGAAACTAGAGGACTAAACTGCTTACAGCAACAAAACCATAAATAATATTTGGGAGTCTGTCAGCTGTAAGATAAACGCAAGTGACCTCTGCGTGGTTTCCTCTACCTAAAGGTAAATTGCTTTTCTCTTCTTAATCTTTTTTTCTCACCTTCAATGATAACCCACGCTAACCTACATGATCTTTTACATGAAAACAAAATCATAAACAAAAAGAGTTGTTCAAGTTCTCTGCAACAAATGTTTTACTTTACAACTGCAAGTTGTGTCCAACCACCGGCGTCAGTGCGTCATTCGGGGAGTTGTAGTGACAAAGTGAATTATACAGATACTTGTTTCACCTTGAAATCGATGTCAAGGCCAGTACATCGAATACGATGCGAATGTAACACTCAGAGGCACAAAAGAGTTCCAAAGAATGACACTATTTCATAAACGGGCTGGGTTCGGTACACTATAAAATTCTTTAAGTAAAATGCATCAACACCTTGGCTACCGTCAATAGCATTGCTCCTATCATTCAGTGGACCTAAAACCTGCAATATAGTTGACCTACATTTAAGAAATCCATAGTGAGTCTTAGTTAAAAACAGAATAGTCTCCCCAAAAAATGTTTCAAGGGCATCAGCAATAATATATTCCAAAACATTACTTGCTACACAAAGTAAGCAAAGTTTATTGTGGACCATTTTTGTGCACAGGTACAATTTTTGCAAGTTTCCTCATCATAAAAAGAGGTTTACCTATAGAAAAAAAGCCAACTAAGCTATAGAAAAGCTTGTGGCATATCGTCTGGACCAGACTTGTGTTTATTTTTTCTTTATTTTTCAAAGATTTTTCCACTACTGAATGTTCATTGAAATAAACGTCAGAAAGAAACATGAGTGGAATTGCCAAATTCATTAACATGACACCGTTATCTTGCGCAACCACTGGAGCAAAATATTCATTAAACAGCTTTGCTTTCTCATTGTAATCATATTGCTCGAGTCACAAATAGTAACAGGAATGTTGGACTTGGGGGATGGTGGGGGTATCATGATTTCGTAAAGTTCCAAAATGATTTCAAAATTTGCTCCTCGGCCAAATCAATGCTTCAATTTACGAGCCTCACGCTGCGCCGATTGCCATTATGTTCCTCCGTCACAGATTTACAGTTGTTTTTTTATAGTTTGAACTGTTTGGCGTGAAGCAGTTTTGTAGCATTAGACCAGCTGTGGCTTTCATTACACAAAGGCACATGTAACCAAATAGAAAAATAAAGATGCCCATTCAACATGGACCACACATCATCACCCGAGTGCTGACTAAAATTTAAAATTACAATCAATCTTCCCAAGTTCATCCCTGATTAAAGCATGTACTGTTGTATGCCTTTGAGAAAGTGCATTGTCTACATATGATTTTCAATTTCATGTTCAACAAAAGTGATCCAAAACATCCTTCAATAATGAAGTGGTCAGAATTTGGAAAACAGTTGGTAAATTCCAGCATGATAATTTGATCAGGCAAAGAGATGAAAACTAAATCTAAAATGTGACCACTTTGGTGAGTCGACTGAAAAACAGACTTAGAAAGCCCAACACAGCATTTCAAAAAATGGACTCTGCAGAGCCAGAAACTAAAGTCGAACAAGACCAATCCACAGAGGATAAGTTGAAGTCACCCAATAAAACACATAAAACATCCCGGTCCAAACTGGACTTTACAAAACTCAAAATACCCTCAAGTGACACGTGTTTTACTGCCGAAGGTGAGCGACAAATAAGAGAGGCCCTCCCAAGCTGGCGCCTTTTAGAATACAAGTCAATAACTAAACAGTCAACCAACTCATCTGTCATTCGTTAATTCATAGTAAAAATACATTTATATGTTTATAAGTATAAGAAAAAGCACACCGCCACCTCAAGCTATTTCCCAATCAGACCGAATGACTTTGCGTGTGACTTTGATTTTAAAATATCACCAACAATCCAACCACCATTTTGCACAGACAAAAATCTTTCTGCAATACAAAACAATCGATGTAATCAAATCAATGTACCGGTAATCTAATCAATGTAACTTTTAATCTAACAGTCCCTTTTTAAAATCAAGTCATGATTTAAGTTGCTAAGTTACTTTTTGAAGGATTTCTGTCAGTTCCATTTTCTGTCAAGGTGGGAACCTGGACAATGTTTCAGGATGCGAACTAGGAACTCATCAACAACCACACTAATTTCTGTATTTTGAAAACAGGATGGAACCTTCTGGTCACAGAGCCAAGACATCAGGGCAAAAAAACATATTGAATGGATACTTTTTTTTTTTTAATTTGTACCTAGAGAGGATATGTAATTATTTCTGCTTGCTTTGTAAATGTATACAAATAATCGTCCATACATATACACAAAAGGAGAGATGTGAAGGGCCCTTGCAAATGGTGTTGCCTTTATAAATTGAGACAGTGCTACGACTCCCCGTGCAAAAGTTCAGACCCTCAATCCTGTAAATGAATGTCACTTTTAATTTGGTGGTCTTTGTTGTGAGAAGGCAGACAGCAGATAAAAGGTGATGGTTGAAAGAGGATATGGTACCTGTCACCGTGCAGCACAGAGGGAGGAAGAGAGTGCGAATCATCTCTGCAGAGTTCAGGAAATGTGAAACAGCAGAAACAAAATGTCAGGGCTGCATGGGAATTGTGAACAGACGGTAGCGCTTGTATGTGGTGGTGGTGTGCATATTTAATATGAGTGTGGTTCGTGTGAATGTTGGTGGGAGAGGATGGATCACAAATCTATCGGGCAGATCACTGTATAAGACATGAGATAAGGTGGGGAAACAGCCCACGTTTGCTGTTGCTTCCATATATGAAGGAGCATTTACCCTACTCGAGCTATGTAACTGTCATTAGGACCATATACTTTCTTCGTCTGGAACAATGATCTCCAGATCTGTCAGCCTTTATGTATTTAAGTGTGTGTTAGAATGTATTATTAATCTCGGCAATTTAAGAAGTCCTTTCAAGAACTCAGTGCGTGTTTTTTGTGACCTATCACCAAATATCGGGTTCATGCCCCCGCTGCCCTGAATGGAATTATGTCTCGTCTCGGTTATTTCACCAGTATGAATTTCTTTTCTTCTTCATCTGCCCCGGAATCAATGAGAGCCATCATTTTGACTTTCTTGCCGAGCACAGACACCTCTCCGGATAACTCAAGTCGCTTAGCATCGGCAAAGTTAGAACCGTGATGGGGGAGCGTTTTACTTTTGAAAGGTAACATTTATTTTAGTGGTTTATTTTTATTGTCATCATCCTTCCCCATCCTTCTCAAATTTGGCGATAAAAATGTGAAATCGATATAAAATTCTTCATTCCTGTTCAAAATAGTAAAATGTCGAGAGCTCGCCAAAAGTGAAAGAATCTGCACAAAAGCGTTTCCTGATGCCGGATGGTTTCTTGTGCCATTTCCAGCCAGAGGACACCCAGGAAACAAGTAGCAATTCACTAACAACTTAATTTTTTAAAAGTTGTGATCAGTGCCGTCTAATGCCAATTGAGAATTGGATTGAAGTTCTTACCTGATGGCTTTCTTTACAAATAAGTAATGGTTTAATTCTAGATTCACAAATCTTTTGAAATATTTTGCTTGCACTTCATTCACTTTAAAATAATAACATTTTCCCAATATGCTACCCTGACTTCACTTAACATCAAAGTCTTAAATGACTTGATTCATTAATGATAGTTGGTTCCAGACAGGTGATCCTGTGTCACCGTGCGTGCTCTATGAAAAAAAAAAAAAAAAACACAATAAAAGGTGTCAGGTCTGAGTCAAGCTAATGGGCCAGATGGGTTGGACAGATGGAGTAGGCAGAGTTAGGGGACTACACTGTGAGACCTCTGCAGTATTAAAGAAAATAAGGGAGCCCATGAGACGTAATTGTCTCCTTTAGAGAAAAAAAAGCCTAGCGAGATTCAGGAAGCCTGACTACAATAAACTGCTAAACTGCAAATGTAATGGCTATTTAACAGAGTGGTCCAGATATTGCTATAAAGAGCAGCGGTAATATAGACTGGAGGGAGTTTGTCCACAAAAAGCAAGCAGGTGCAGCGCAACAACTAGCACACGGACCGCATATGTTGAATCAAGTTAAGGACGCAAACGAAGATTAATGGGTACGAGAATGTGTTTACGAAGGTAAAAATAATGCCTTGACTACAAAGCTCATAAAGGCCAATAAGAGCAGAAAATTCAAGTTGGAGATGGATTCTCGTTAATAATGTTGCGTTGATTACATTTTGTTTATTCAATGGAGACCATCGCCGTCGTTCTGCGGGGCTTTTTCTACTTCCTTTTGACCTTGCAGTCATTCTGTCAGGTTTGCGGCATCTGTATTAGCAGTGCCAAGGCAACTCCCACACAAACCCCGAGTAGAGAGTAAACAATCCTTTAAAGCATAATCACTGCGCACTGCGAAGCGCCTCGAGAGACAACAATTGTTCGATCACACACCAGTTCATCGGCAAAGACTGAACAAGGCCAAGAGAAATGCAGCAAATGAAGACACAAAAGGCGCAGCCGCTGCCAAGTAATGGGGAAGCGCACTCCTACTATGTGTTTGCCTCGCTATGGGAAGGGTGAGGTTGCGTGTGGATTTTTAGATCACTGTGTTGTTTCGTATGTAGAGCATGACTGAACACGAGGGAGGCTGAGGCTTATTCAGTGTACTGCACAGTAAACTGAAACGCGTTGTGTCAACGACGGTACACACACACGCGGATGCAATACAAACGACTCATTTGTTATTTTGTAACTACCGATTAAAGAACGTGCCGATCCAATCTTGAGGTTTACCACTACAGTGAGAAAAACAATTGGTCGAAGAGCTGCGAGCCAGTTCTGTATGGCTCCTTTCACAAACTTTACTGCTAAAATCAGATGAACCTGTGTTATATTGGCAGTGGTATGTGTGATATGTGCAGCGCATAGGCATTAAAAACAAACAAAAAAAAAAAAATCATAAATTGGTTTTCTATTGGCATCATGAAATGTAAACTACTGGTGCTGGTATGATGCATTTGGCCGCATGGCAGCCAACTGGTTAGCACGTCCACCGCACAGTGCAGAGGTCATTCCGGTCTTCCTCTGTGGAGTTTGCATGTTCTTCCCGTGCCTGCGTGGGTTTTATCTCCGGGCGCTCCAGCCATTTCGAAAACATGCACGGTAGGTTAAATGATTGCTCTAAATTGTCCTTAGGTGTGATTGTGAGCAAGAATGGTTGTTTGCCTCGGTGTGCCCTATGACTGGCTGGCAACCAGTTCAGGGTGTACCCCGTCTACTGCCCGAAGACAGCTCCGGCACGCCCACGAACCTCGTGAGGATAAGCGGATCGGATAATGGATGGTGGATGGGTAAGTTAAGTAAGAGGTAGAGGCCTGCGATTAAAACAATGTACATGAATATCGTAGTCAGACTGAAATTTATTTTAGGCTGGGAATAAGTGTTGTGTATTGATTGCTGACATTTCTTTGTAAAATGCAGAGATGGCCTCTGATTGATCTGTATAATGATGTAAGGCTGATCTTTATTCTTTATTATAACACTCTTAGACAAAGGTATAACAATAAGATTCAAAAATATTCTTAAAAACCTTACAATACAATCAGGCAACTGATGAGAACAGAATACTAAATGATTGACACCGGTCATTGCTGTTGCAAGCAAAACCGCCATTTGCTCACCCAGAGGTAGTTCAGAGACGTTAACCTAGAAATGTGTCTTTGGTCCGCACAATATATATACTGGGATCTTTTGAAACTTAAACAGCAAGGCGGCAGGCAGTGCTTCAAACTAGGACTGCCACCGAATGCTCCCATGTGAACAGATTTTTTTTTTTTACAGCTGATTCTATTGGCCTGAGCTATGTGTGCTATGTTATACTGTATATCATAGACAGTCAATGACTTTTTACGAGTTGTTTTTATGCCACTCTGATCAGAGCAGCGAGGGCAAATGTTTTAATCAGTCTCTGCTTTGCCTTATTCCTTTTAAAGTGGCTCCACAAATCCTTCTCTTTCACAAAGAGGTCCTTGATTGAAACATATCTTAATTTCAGATTACAGTTGAATGAAAGACTGGACATTGAGACGGACTCAATTGTGACAAACTCAGGTGAGCGGTGGTTTAAGAACCAGCACTCACAGTTTCTCTGGGCAGCAACTGCTTCATGTGTTACAATAGCAAGGACAGAAGGAGCGGTGCAGGGGGGCGTAGAGAGTCTGAGGGAAAGCCTGACAGCGCATGGCACCCGGGGGGATGCAAAGCTATCTTTATCCATACTAATTAGCTTCAAACTAAATTAACTACCTCCCTGTTGTCTTGCCGAGAAAGACATTTGCAACCATCTCTAGTGGAGCGTATACGGTCCTAAAATGATGTAAAAGTGATGTTGGATGCACATTTGTACAAGATATTGTGGATCCCAACAAAAAAAATCACAAAATTGAAATGTCACCCCTGAGACCAGAAGTACAGGGAAGAGAAAGGGGGAAAAAAAGACCGTAAACACAAATGCGCATCAACAAAATGCTGGAGAACATGTTGATGGCACAGAAAAACCAACACAGGGAGCATCGGAACACTGAAGCGAAAAGAGACAGTAAAAACAAAACCGTTGGGGGTCATGTGTCCATGCAAAATTCTCACATCGTCCAAAGCCTTACTATATATATATATATATATATATATATATATATATATAAAATGTAATAGTATAGTATATATTTGTTTCGGCCCACGGGTCATATATTTGAGAGCCCTGATATACACTATACTTGCAGTTTATCTGTTTTAACCTGCCAATGGGCAACACGAATTACTTTTGACAAATTTTCACTGAAAACCTTTAAAACAGTCATTTGATGTTCAATATTAGTAAGTTAAATCCAGTAGCAGCTTTAAAAAGTTAATCACAGCAAAGTCACACACTCCATTCGCAGCAATGCCCCAGACCACACGAGGCCTCCTAAGCACTTACGCATACGTACGAACACCCACAGATATTGTCCAGTCGCCGCAGGTCACAGGTGTCTGTGTGTTGCGGGCATGACAGGAAGAGTTAATGAGTAACTGGAGGGCTATCTTTGCCAGTCCGCCTCATATTTCCTTCCACCCTTCAGCACCCGCGCCACTACTTCAGCCCTTGCACCTCATATCTACACCAAACAAACCTTCCCTGCTTTCAGTCCATATGACAACCGTTGCTTCTCCTTGTGATCCACTGTTGATAGGAACACACAGTAGGTTATTAGTTGCACAGTTTTCCAGTATATTTTTACTCTTCGTAAGCATAAATGGATATGTTATAAAGTTATGTCACCATACAAAAAGTCTACTCCGGGCTTAAATCAATATGTGTCGACCAGCTAAAGACAGCTACTCTAAATCCCCCCCTCACAGTCGGAACACACGTGTATTCGTTTCATTGACAAATCGGAATTGTCCATGCGCAATAGATTTTTCTTGACATTTGTGTAGTCGCGACTTGCAGCAGGAGCCGTGGTCCGCAGAGAGCTTCCACAGAATGAGAGGGATCTCACCGTTCAAAGGTATGGGTCAGGAGAAAGTTCCAAAATAATTTCCAAATCAATCAATGAAATATAGAACAAGATGAAGATCGGCATCATCAGTGGCATGACAAATAACTTTCCCTCCAAAAGTGATAAGTGAAGGAATAAGAAAACCGGTCATGGAGGATGCCAAGAGACTGAGGAATTTCTGACAAGTACTGGCTATTGAGTCCATGTGCCAAAAAACTTAAGTCTTATGGGGTAGGATGGTAAGTCGGAACCGTTATCATCTTTACTAACACCCACTTTAAGTAA
The DNA here is from genome assembly GCF_001891065.2 of Hippocampus comes. NCBI lineage: Eukaryota > Metazoa > Chordata > Actinopteri > Syngnathiformes > Syngnathidae > Hippocampus > Hippocampus comes. The sequence goes on from NW_017805824.1 coordinate 4,029,797, forward strand.
AAACATAAAATCTCCCGAACACTTGCAGAAAAAATGTGTTATGGCCTGATAAAACCAAGGCGATGGTCTTTTCATTTGTCTTTAGGATTTTGTTTTGGGTTTTCCGATTTTGTTATTTACTATGCTGTGATTTTTTTTAAATTATTTATCATGCACTGTGAAAAGCACTTTAATTTAGTTGTTTTATTACAATCGCAAGACAGTCATTTATTCATTCACTCAAGGGAGGAATTATAAAAAAAAGTATTTTTAACACACACAAAACACTGCCCAATGCGAAAAGAAATACCATATGTCCGGTGAAGCATTGTACTGCTTTCAGGCTGTTTTTCTTCAGCTCAAAATAGGCCGTAGTCAAGGTGGAAGGTGATTATAATGGTTACAAATAGCAGCCAGTGTGAGCACAAAACCTTCAGGCTTCTCCTTCCAAACAAACAAAACCCTTGAAGGACGTTTGAACTTTATTGGGGGTTAATCAGAGGCAGTTTAAATGGTTGCAGGTTTGTGCCGACTCCCATTTAACATGAGTTTGAGTGAGATTGGTTTATTCTGAACGCAGCTACATCCCAATTTCTATGACAGTGCGCACACTTGTGCAGCCACATTATCTTAATACAGTCGTTTATTTTAACTTCCCCTCTTGAAAAGGTTGCATCTTCCCAATTGTTTTGTTCAATGAAGTGCCCCCATTATTGGATGAAAAAGTTTTGAAATGATTAGTCTTGGGCTCAACTATTTCCATCACCATAAAAAATCTGGCATTTTAAAAAGGGGGTTGGAGACTTTTAATCTTCACTGTAGGATACATTCCCTTATTCTAGTTCCTTTAAAACGAATTTATGTGTGTACAAAGGATTCGGTACAAATTAATTTTGTCCCAACTTTACCTATCAGTGGAACAGCGGCTTTACGGATAATAATGCTTCATGCCTGTCACAAGACTTATTTGAGGGCATTGATGGTTTGACCTCTCACCCGGCAACCTTTTTATATTTCAAATTTCCAGGAATTTAACTTCACGTGGCGTCGTTAACACCTCGAGAGTCATTGAGGTCACATGATCTGTTGACCCACCTGACCCCCATGTAAATCGTTAGGGTCACATGAGTCAAGTGTGCCAGAGGATGCTGGAAAGCTGGAAGTTATTCTGCTTCATTCTGACACACTATTTGGGTCAAAGTTGACCCGTTTTGACAAATACACCCAAGTGTCATTCATTCACCCTGAAATTTGATGACTTTTCCTAATCTGACCCCAAAACACAAAAATGAAAATATATTTTTTAAAAGACAACACACACATTCTTTTTAGCAGGCGCTATAAAATGAGTTTACATTGAGTTCACTGAAAAGAATTTTAGTGTGTGATAAATCAAGGGAAATGTTGGGAATCTTTAGGTTGCGAAGCTGTGCTTTCCATAAACGTGATATGTTATGAAAGAGATGAAACAGTGTTAAAGAGGGAGCTTGAAATACTACCAAGTCTGTGTTCTGACCACACTCCCACGGAACTATACGCACCTGTTGCTTTGTGACTCCGCAATCTCCAAACGCTGAATGAGCAAAACAGCATTCGTATGATCATACATAAGAAACATGAGTCATACAGGTGCGAGATCTGCACATCGAAACAAGTACCCGCGATGCATCTCCTCTCATCTCAACATTGATTAAGGAGTCATCCTCATTCAACTGATGTCAGACAGGCTAATACATTTCGACAACTGGTAATTATGATATTCTTGGCACGACAAAAGTGATCAAGAAAATACGACGTGTGCCTCCAAAGTGAACAGTAAATGCAAAATGTAAATATAAAACTCGAGGAGGAGGAGGGCGTTCGGTTTGAGCCACGCTCATCTAAATACATTTTCAAATGGATTAACCTTTTGGAGGTGTTTATAGACATGTCGGACTTATGAGGACGAGCAAACTTTGATGTGGTTTGGCAACACAAGGTTCCTTGTTTTTATGCAGAAATCCTTTGGGCCTGTACAAGGCTTTTCCACTCCCGTCGGAGTGCAATTAGGTTGTTTGGAGTGATGCGGTGCCAGAGGCCTCAGTATGAGCTACTTCGCACAGGCCCGTCGAGAAATAACAGAGCTCACCTCTCCATAACTCTTTCAATTCACTCTCCATGATGTTAGATTTTCACTTTCGTTCTCTCCGTCGACGTCAAATCATTTCCTTCCGCAGTGTCCCTTTCAAGCTCTGTTTGGCTGTTTTGTTATCCCGCTTTCTGGTTTTGTTGTTCAAAATAAAACATGGGGTTTGTAATTAATTATTGATCATAAAACTAATTTTTAGCGAAAAGGGAATGGCGATGATTTTCAGGGAAGAAAAATGATATCTTAAGTTTAAGTAAGGGACTGGTTTGGTTTTCTTTTTCTTTTTTTCTTTTCCACGAGTTCTTAAGACAAGGTGGAAGGAATTATGAGCAGTTCAAAACAAAACTTAATGCTTGCACAAAACTTTCAGTCTTCTTCGAGAAAGAAAAAAATGTCAGGAAATGGTGTGTGGAACATCTGATAGATATTTGGGAAAATCGGAGGCATGTTCACTCATTCACTGCCATTGACAAATATACTTGTCTATTAGTTGTTTTTTTTTCAACGGGGATGTGTTGGGTAATGTTTGATGCTACGCCACTGTACATTTCAAACTTGGAAACAACTTTACTGATGCACTACCGGTGAATGACATTAATACCGCATTTTAGATATGGGATATCAGCACAGTTTGTGAGTTCACTGGGAGAAACCTTGCATTTTAGGCAACGTACCTTTTGTCGACAATATAAGAACATGGAAAAGCAGAATAAACCTTTTTCTTTTCTCCTGGTGAATGGAGAGAGTCCATTCTTTTTAGTTTGATGTATATATAATCATTGGCCAGAATATCCTATGGGACTTGGAAATATCAAAAAGCTCTAAAATGGCTGGCAGTGTATTAAAGTGGAAAATGTGTGCTGACTCTAATTTTACACCGACTTTGAATGTGATTGGTTGATTCTGATCACAACCATATAGAAAAGGATGGGCACGCTTTTGTGCCCACATTCATTTGTTCATTTTTACTTCCACTTCAAAAATCAATCAATTAATCAATGGTGTGGGGGGAAAAGATTTGAAATGATTTATCCGAGCCTCTTTTTTATACCACAAAAACCTGGCATTTGAACACCAGTGTGTAGACTTTTTGCATCTATGGAATTTACTATATCAACACTTATTTTTTTGCCGCAAAAGTTGTGTTTGTTTCTTGTCTGCTCCAGTGTACCCAGTGCAGCATTCAGAGATTATGACTTCATTACCCATTGGCATTGATTTCTAACCCAGCCACAAGGCAAGGTACAGAGTCTATTGATTCACACTTCCTCCTCCTTTCTTCCTCCTCTCTGATCAGAGCATGTGGGGTGATAAAATAGAGAGTGATAGTGGGATATTTTTATTTTTAGTAAACGTCTTCATTAAATCAGGTGATCGAGGAGCATCGCCTCATTTCCTCAAAATAATTCTACCTTCTTTTCTTGCTCTTCTGTCGTGCTGAAATGAGCCACTACCCACCGGTGTGTGTGTGTGTGTGTGTGTGTGTGTGTGTGTGTGTGTGTGTGTGTGTGTGTGTGTGTGTGTGTGTGTGTGTGTGTGTGTGTGTGTGTCAGTTAACGTATTTTGTGCACATGCGTGTCACATCACGGACGCATTCCATTCACTTGAGAAGTCACATTTGGTTTTATAATGTGATTTGTGTACATAAAAAGATCAGACAACAAAAAATTGGAATTGGGCATTCTGCCCTGCAGTTTTAAACGTAGAACAAAGAACAGGTTTGGACGCTCCAGTGGTAGAGAGCCAGACGAAGAGGCATTGGAGGACACCAAATGGTCTAAGCAAGCAGAGCTTAAATACTGAAAGACACCGGCCCATGTCCAAGCCTGTGACACAATAAAGGATCATAGCAAATGACCCCCCCCCCACCCCCACCCCGCAAAAAGAAAAAAAACGCCGAAGTCAGCTGGAATAGGCTCCTGCATGCCACGACCCTTGTGAGGATAAGTGGCTCAGATAATGGATAAATGGATAACTCAACTTCTCTTCTCATATTTTAGAATGAGCTTTATTGATAGTCAGTTGGGAGTGAAGCGAAATCTGATGAATATGCGAAACTTGCATGGGTTGCACAGTCCACTGTGTCGAGTTGGCGTGCCAAAAATATGGGCTTCTTGGCACTACATTGCTTAGGGCCCTCAAATGACCTGGACCACCCCAGAAGCTAGCCGACATTTGTTCAATGAGCTGATCTGGTTTGAACAATTTGGTGTTTAAACACATGATAGTTAATTCACTTTCTTTAATTCGTTTGTGTGATGAGTCAGTTTTACAGAAACTCCAAATGGAATGACAGTTCAACAGCTCAAAGCAAGCACCCTTTGACTCTTACTCTGTATTTGAAGAATTGCGTGAGCAAGAGTCTTTTTGTTTCCTCAAAATGCTGTTTGTTGATAGTCTCCCAACTCTTCACAGATAGAGAGTGAGAAGATACAAAAAGAATACTGTAAAGTGTTTTACTACATTAATGCATGCTTAACACTTTGTACGTTAAATGTGATTAAAGCATGTGAGAGGGATACATCTATTTGTAAAAATGTACTTTTTTAAAGGTCACTCGATCTAAGATTTTCAACTTTTGTGTGTGGGTGTGTGTCGGGGAGGGGGGCATGCTGCTAATAAGGACAGGCAAATACCTTTTTCCTTAATATTTAATATATAACACTATTCCACCACTTAAGGCAAGTGTGGCCATGCAAAAAAAAAAAATGCGCTTGCTATGTTTATGTGTAAATGTGACTTAGACCCTATCCAGTCAAGTACAGGTCCTTACCCATTAATAGGAAACTTATCTCTGCGCAAACACACGCTGACACTCAGTGACCTTGACCAGCAGCTAATTGGGGTAGGCAGGCCTTTGCTTTTGGAAGGCTATAGAGTGTGTGTGTGTGTGTGTGTGTGTGTGTGTGTGTGTGTGTGTGTGTGTGTGTGTGTGTGTGTGTGTGTGTGTGTGTGTGTGAGTGTGTGTCTCCACCTACACTTGTCAATTGCGTTGCATAATCGGGCTTCACACCCCCAATCGCAAGTGCGAAGCCCCCTCCTCATTTCTCTTAACCCGAGTCTGTCGTTTTCAAATTGACTTTCAAAATGAGCTCCTCCCACCTGCAGTCTGCCTTGACTCGTTTTTCCCTGTGTGTCAATGATATGTGTGCTTGTCCTTATACATGTTCTGGTGCAGTGATGAACTCTCACTGCACCCTAACTTTTCATGGTTGGGAATCTTTCTTCTAGTGCACGTGAATGTGAATAAATTCATGACTTTTTCTTAACGTGTAAATGCACTTGAAGCAATGATTAAAAAAATAAATAAATAAATTCGCCCTATGTGCTTGTTTTTAAATATCTTGGCGCAGAGAAACTAAATGCCCTGAAGCAGTAGCTAACATCGTGTTGAGACGCAGTGTATATTGCTGACTCGACAGTACATCAGGTAAAATAATACTATATTGTGTCAAAACAGAGGAAAAGAGAACGTAAATAAATTGGTTTTATAAGTGCAAGTGTCCATGGAGTCAAACAGGTGGCTAATCCATACCTCTCTATTCTGTTGGATAAACATTTGCTTCTGGCAGAAGTCTGTCCTTAACACTCGTCAGTAATCTCTTGAAAGAGCATTACGTCGCAAAAATCAATTCAAATATATTCAATAAATCCCCCCCCAAATTCATTTTAATTAATTGTTGAACTTGTTTTCCCCTTTGATAGAGGAAATGATCAAAGTTAATGCAGGCAAGCTTGTGGCAGATTGCACGTCTCCCTGAGCAGCACGGAGCACTTCCTCGCCGAGTGAATTATTCAGTCCCACCTCGGGCCTTTGTCTATTGATGTTCCCGCAGACTTCCCCGATGTGCTATCATTGCTTGCCCCCCCTCCCCCTCCCCCACCCCATCAATATTCACAATTTTATCATTTGGATGTATCTGCTCTAATATTCACAGCATAGTCAAAGCAATTGCAAAGTGGGCTATGCAGTGCCATCATTTGATATCCTCTCGCCTCTTGTAAAACAAGGCAGCGGGGATCAACCAATTCATGATGGAACTAAACGTAATAATCATTTTATGAGCCTAATTCTGCGGGCATTACAGCGCATTAAAGGATAAAACTACTCGCTAAACATATGCTTCTGCAAAAATCAGTTGCGCCCAAGAACTGAAAGGGCCCTCCTCTGCTGCTCTGCATTTAACCCTTACACGTTCTTCATTTTCAATGGGCACAGTATGTTGCGGGTCAATTATGAATCAAAGAATCAAGATTTTCTTTTTTATGTGTATTTTTGATCACTTTACAAAATGTAATCAAATAACAGGGTGAATGAATGGCAATTAGCAAATGTTTTATTGTCAAATGCCAAATGGTGTGCAAGAGTCAAAGAAATTTGACTAGCTTGAATGTTGGAATTGTCCAACGGAAACGTTTCACGACACACCGCCATCTGCGATCGGTTTCTTTTACACCACCTGTTGTCAGCAATTGGTTCATCTTCACAAAAAAGCCAACATGGGTGTGCTATTTCATAGAAATGTACCATTTGGTCTCAGATCGTCTCGCTTGAATTGAGGAGTAACGTGGAATGATTGCTCTGATGAAAAGCACGGGCTGTAGCAAAAAAAAAGTGCGAGTTAATACGTTTCGTAGCTGGTCTCTTCCTGCGTGAGGGTGAGCAGCTGTGTTTCAAGATGTCTCCCCGCAGGTGCAAAGGCCACGCACACTATGAACAGGAAATTAGACCTCACCTGGGCCAGCACTCACCTGTGCTCTCCATCCTGACTCGGAACCTGCAGCACGGCAGGGGAGTGACACGCTTGCTTCAGCCTCTTTTCTCCTCTCATCCTTGACTTTCTTTCAGTTTTTACTGCCTTTTAACCAACCTCTGCAGGTCTCATCAGGCATGTTTTGTTTTTGAGTCAGCATTTATTTTGGGGTGTTTTGCATACTCAGAAATACATGCTTCCTCGTGTTTGGGTGTGTGGTTTTTGACATTAGAATAACCTGGGAGCTGTGCGGAGTTTTTTTTTTCTTCACTGCAGGAGGGAGCAAGCATGCCAGTTTTTGCAGTCACACTGGATACAACTTCAAAACAAAAAAAGATACCGATTTACATTTTTCAAGGTCATGAAGAAAACAAAACTTGATGTGACAACACAAGATAATACAAGGCAATGGAAATGATTTTATCCAATAAAAGGATTTTGCTTTTCACTGTGTAAAACAAAAAGGTATCAATTTATCCCCACTTCCCCCAGATTTTCTTTTTAAAAAAAGTGAAGAGGATAAATGAAGTGTATGTTGTGATTGGTGGTGTAGAAAAAAATCGTATGACTGCCTGGCAGGAATATCAGCTCTTTAGCACTCGATGCATTCCACCATTAATTAAAAGGGCCCGTCTGTGCCATTAATCTCAGCAACACAAATATCTCTTAATGATGGTTAACTATTTCTGAATGTTCACCACCTGTATTTTTAAACCACTTAGCTGTTGGAATTTAAATTACAGCTCACTTCAAAGCAGTTTACCTCATGTAAGATAATACGACATGACGGACCCTTCACACATTCAAAGTACAGTGGTCGTGACGAAGGTTAAAATCAACATTCAAGCCATTTAGCCTGTTTTCTCAAGAGCTCTGCCGTGGTCAAATGACATGTCAAGCTTTCTTTACTAGCGGCACCGTTGGAGGTCACAAAAGCGTCTGTCACCCGTACGTATGTGTGAGGTGACGGTGAAAGGTTCTATTGTCTCCCTGCGAGAAATTACACCAAACAGAGAATAAGACCACACACGCAATGAGATTTTGGAATGATGAGCTGTGCAAACTGCACTCCTGAGCTTGAGTTTGGAGAGGTTCAGAGTTCAAGGGCATCTTAAGAGTGTTCAGGGAGTAGACAACCTCAATTTCCATATATGTATTTTTCATCCACGGTGGGATTCGAACAGTTGACCCGCCGGTCCAAAGCTAAGTACTTTATGAACTGAGCAGCTGCCACCGCCAATTATTTCTGCAAAATTTGAGAACTTTTGCAACCTTGGCGAGTTTCAAAGTACAGCAAATACTTTTACAGTCATAGGAAATAATATATGCAGAGAAAAGTGTTGATTTTTCTTACGTTGATTGTGCAGACAAAACGACGAATTATTTATCTCTCCTTTGAAAAGTAACTTGCTGAAACAAACATTTGTTCAAATGATATGCAACACAAATTTAGTGAGGTAGCTGTAATCTTTTAAAATACTCCTTTTCCAACTTGTCTTACCAAATACCAAGTCTTAAAATAAACCCATATACTGTGTATATCTATATATCTATATATCTATCTATCTATATATATATATATATA